>NW_027673519.1:0-56282 GCF_964194415.1 Vipera berus
AATTCAAACAACCAGGTTTTTAAGTCCCGGCGATTTTTGTGCCCAGGAGGTGAAATTTTTTTTCCACCCAAATGTATAAATAGACACCAGAATGAGATTCGGGGTTTAATTTCGTCCTTTAAAATGGTGTTTTTCATAGTTTTTAAATTCAAGATTTTTTTGGTGTCCGGGGAAGAAAATTCCTGATGCTGGAGTCAGGGATTTTTGTGCCCAAGAGGTGAATATTTTTTTTGACCCAAATGTAGAAACGGATGCCAGAATTAGATTCGGGGTTGAATTTCGTCCTTGAAAATGGTGTTTTTCATAGCTTTTAAAAATCAAGAATTTTTTGGTGTCCGGGGAAGAAAATTCCTGTTGCCGGGTGTCAGGGACTTTTGTGCCCAAGAGGTGAATATTTTTTTTGACTCAAATGTAAAAACGGATGCCAGAATTAGATTCGGGGTTGAATTTCATTCTTAAAAATGGTGTTTTTCATAGCTTTTAAAAATCAAGATTTTTTTGGTGTGCAGGGAAGAAAATTCCTGATGCCGGGGTCAGGGATTTTTGTGCCCAGGAGGTGAATGTTTTTTTTTTTTACTCAAATGTAAAAACGCACACCAGAATGAGATTCGTGGTTGAATTTCGTCCTTAAAAATGGTGTTTTTCATAGCTTTTAAAAATCAATAATTTTTTGGTGTCCGAGGAAGAAAATTCCTGATGCCGGAGTCAGGGATTTTTGTGCCCAGGAGGTGAAATTATTTTCCACCCAAATGTAAAAACGCACACCAGAATGAGATTCGGGGTTGAATTTCATTCTTAAAAATGGTGTTTTTCATAGTTTTAAAAATCAAGAATTTTTTGTTGTCCGAGGAAGAAAATTCCTGATGCCGGGGATCAGGGACTTTTGTGCCTAGGAGGTGAATGTTTTTTTTTCTCAAATCTAAAAACGGACACCAGAATGAGATTCGGGGTTGAATTTCTTCCTTAAAAATGGTGTTTTTCATAGTTTATAAAAATCAAGATTTTTTTGGTGTCCGGAGAAGAAACTTCCTGATGCCAGGGTCAGGGATTTTTGTGCCCAAGAGGTGAATATTTTTTTTGACTCAAATGTAAAAACGGACACCAGAATGAGATTCGGGGTTGAATTTCATTCTTAAAAATGGTGTTTTTCATAGTTTGTAAAAATCAAGATTTTTTTGGTGTGCGGGGAAGAAAATTCCTGATTCCAGGGTCAGGGATTTTTGTGCCCAGGAGGTGAAATTTTTTTCCCCACCCAAATCTATAAACGGACGCCGGAATGAGATTCGGGGTTGAATTTCGTGCTTAAAAATGGTGTTTTTCATAGCTTTTAAAAATCAAGATTTTTTTGGTGTCCGGGGAAGAAAATTCCTGATGCTGGGGTCAGAGAGTTTTGTGCCCAGGAGGTGAATTTTTTTTCCCCACCCAAATCTATAAACAGACGCCGGAATGAGATTCGGGGTTGAATTTCGTGCTTAAAAATGGTGTTTTTCATAGCTTTTAAAAATCAAGAATTTTTTGGTGTCCGGGGAAGAAAATTCCTGATGCTGGGGTCAGAGAGTTTTGTGCCCAGGAGGTGAATTTTTTTTCCCCACCCAAATCTATAAACAGACGCCGGAATGAGATTCGGGGTTGAATTTCGTGCTTAAAAATGGTGTTTTTCATAGCTTTTAAAAATCAAGAATTTTTTGGTGTCCGGGGAAGAAAATTCCTGATGCCGGAGTCAGGGACTTTTCTGCCCAGGAGGTGAAATTATTTTCCACCCAAATGTAAAAACGCACACCAGAATGAGATTCGGGGTTGAATTTCACTCTTAAAAATGATGTTTTTCATAGCTTTTAAAAATCAAGAATTTTTTGGTGTCCCGGGAAGAAAATTCCTGATGCCGGAGTCAGGGATTTTTGTGCCCAGGAGGTGAAATTTTTTCCCACCCCCAAATCTAAAAACCGACACCAGAATGAGATTCAGGGTTGAATTTCATTCTCAAAAATGGTGTTTTTCATACCTTTTAAAAATCAAGATTTATTTCGTGTCCGGGGAAGAAAATTCCTGATGCCGGAGTCAGGGATTTTTGTGCCCAGGAGGTGAAAATTTTTTTTTGACTCAAATGTAAAAACAGACAGCCGAATGAGATTCAGGGTTGAATTTTGTCCTTTAAAATGGTGTTTATCATAATTTTTAAAAATCAAGATTTTGTTGGGAAGAAAATTCCTGATGCCGGAGTCAGGGATTTTTGTGCCCAGGAGGTGAAATTTTTTTCCACCCAAATGTAAAAACGCACACTAGAATGAGATTCGGGGTTGAATTTCATTCTTAAAAATGGTGTTTTTCATAGCTTTTAAAAATTAAGAATTTTTTGGTGTCCGGGGAAGAAAATTCCTGATGCCAAAGGCAAGGCAAGGCAAGGCAAGGCAAGGCAAGGCAAGGCAAATTTCAAATTTCAAATTTCAAATTTCAAAAATTTAATTTAATTTAAAATCCCTCAGTTCAGGCCAGACAATTCAAACAACCAGGTTTTTAAGTCCCGGCGATTTTTGTGCCCAGGAGGTGAATTTTTTTTCCCACCCAAATGTATAAATAGACACCAGAATGAGATTCGGGGTTGAATTTTGTCCTTCAAAATGGTGTTTTTCATAGATTTTAAATTCAAGATATTTTTGGTGTGCGGGGAAGAAAATTCCTGATGCTGGAGTCAGGGATTTTTGTGCCCAGGAGGTGAATGTTTTTTTTACTCAAATCTAAAAACGGACACCCGAATGAGATTCAGGGTTGAATTTTGTCCTTTAAAATGGTGTTTATCATAATTTTTAAAAATCAAGATTTTGTTGGGAAGAAAATTCCTGATGCCGGAGTCAGGGATTTTTGTGCCCAGGAGGTGAATTTTTTTTTCCACCCAAATGTATAAATAGACACCAGAATGAGATTCGGGGTTGAATTTTGTCCTTCAAAATGGTGTTTTTCATAGATTTTAAATTCAAGATATTTTTGGTGTGCGGGGAAGAAAATTCCTGATGCTGGAGTCAGGGATTTTTGTGCCCAGGAGGTGAATGTTTTTTTTTACTCAAATCTAAAAACGGACACCCGAATGAGATTCAGGGTTGAATTTTGTCCTTTAAAATGGTGTTTATCATAATTTTTAAAAATCAAGATTTTGTTGGGAAGAAAATTCCTGATGCTGGAGTCAGGGATTTTTGTGCCCAGGAGGTGAATGTTTTTTTTTACTCAAATCTAAAAACGGACACCAGAATGAGATTCGGGGTTGAATTTCATCCTTAAAAATGGTGTTTTCATAGCTTTTAAAAATCAAGATATTTTTGGTGTCTGGGTAATAAAATTCCTTATGCCGATTTTTGTGCCCAGGAGGTGAAAAAAAAATTCTGACTCAAATCTAAAAACGGACACCAGAATGAGATTCGTGGTTGCTTTTTGTCCTTAAAAATGTCATTTTTCATAGCATTTAAAAATCAAGATTTTTTTGGTGTGCGGGGAAGAAAATTCCTGATGCCGGGGTCAGGGATTTTTGTGCCCAGGAGGTGAATATTTTTTTTGACCCAAATGTAAAAACGGATGCCAGAATTAGATTTGCGGTTGAATTTCGTCCTTCAAAATGGTGTTTTTCATAGTTTTTAAAAATGAAGATTTTTTTGGTGTCCGGGGAAGATAATTCCTGATGCCGGGGTCAGGGATTTTTGTGCCCAGGAGGTGAAATTTTTTCCCACCCCCAAATCTAAAAACCGACACCAGAATGAGATTCAGGGTTGAATTTCATTCTCAAAAATGGTGTTTTTCATAGCTTTTAAAAATCAAGATTTATTTCGTGTCCGGGGAAGAAAATTCCTGATGCCGGAGTCAGGGATTTTTGTGCCCAGGAGGTGAAATTTTTTTCCCCACCCAAATCTATAAACGGACGCCGGAATGAGATTCGGGGTTGAATTTCGTGCTTAAAAATGGTGTTTTTCATAGCTTTTAAAAATCAAGAATTTTTTGGTGTCCGGGGAAGAAAATTCCTGATGCTGGGGTCAGAGAGTTTTGTGCCCAGGAGGTGAATTTTTTTTCCCCACCCAAATCTATAAACAGACGCCGGAATGAGATTCGGGGTTGAATTTCGTGCTTAAAAATGGTGTTTTTCATAGCTTTTAAAAATCAAGAATTTTTTGGTGTCCGGGGAAGAAAATTCCTGATGCCGGAGTCAGGGATTTTTGTGCCCAGGAGGTGAAATTTTTTCCCACCCCCAAATCTAAAAACCGACACCAGAATGAGATTCAGGGTTGAATTTCATTCTCAAAAATGGTGTTTTTCATAGCTTTTAAAAATCAAGATTTATTTCGTGTCCGGGGAAGAAAATTCCTGATGCCGGAGTCAGGGATTTTTGTGCCCAGGAGGTGAAAAATTTTTTTTGACTCAAATGTAAAAACAGACAGCCGAATGAGATTCAGGGTTGAATTTTGTCCTTTAAAATGGTGTTTATCATAATTTTTAAAAATCAAGATTTTGTTGGGAAGAAAATTCCTGATGCCGGAGTCAGGGATTTTTGTGCCCAGGAGGTGAAATTTTTTTCCACCCAAATGTAAAAACGCACACTAGAATGAGATTCGGGGTTGAATTTCATTCTTAAAAATGGTGTTTTTCATAGCTTTTAAAAATTAAGAATTTTTTGGTGTCCGGGGAAGAAAATTCCTGATGCCAAAGGCAAGGCAAGGCAAGGCAAGGCAAGGCAAGGCAAGGCAAATTTCAAATTTCAAATTTCAAAAATTTAATTTAATTTAAAATCCCTCAGTTCAGGCCAGACAATTCAAACAACCAGGTTTTTAAGTCCCGGCGATTTTTGTGCCCAGGAGGTGAATTTTTTTTTCCACCCAAATGTATAAATAGACACCAGAATGAGATTCGGGGTTGAATTTTGTCCTTCAAAATGGTGTTTTTCATAGATTTTAAATTCAAGATATTTTTGGTGTGCGGGGAAGAAAATTCCTGATGCTGGAGTCAGGGATTTTTGTGCCCAGGAGGTGAATGTTTTTTTTTACTCAAATCTAAAAACGGACACCCGAATGAGATTCAGGGTTGAATTTTGTCCTTTAAAATGGTGTTTATCATAATTTTTAAAAATCAAGATTTTGTTGGGAAGAAAATTCCTGATGCCGGAGTCAGGGATTTTTGTGCCCAGGAGGTGAATTTTTTTTTCCACCCAAATGTATAAATAGACACCAGAATGAGATTCGGGGTTGAATTTTGTCCTTCAAAATGGTGTTTTTCATAGATTTTAAATTCAAGATATTTTTGGTGTGCGGGGAAGAAAATTCCTGATGCTGGAGTCAGGGATTTTTGTGCCCAGGAGGTGAATGTTTTTTTTTTACTCAAATCTAAAAACGGACACCCGAATGAGATTCAGGGTTGAATTTTGTCCTTTAAAATGGTGTTTATCATAATTTTTAAAAATCAAGATTTTGTTGGGAAGAAAATTCCTGATGCTGGAGTCAGGGATTTTTGTGCCCAGGAGGTGAATGTTTTTTTTTTACTCAAATCTAAAAACGGACACCAGAATGAGATTCGGGGTTGAATTTCATCCTTAAAAATGGTGTTTTCATAGCTTTTAAAAATCAAGATTTTTTTGGTGTCTGGGTAATAAAATTCCTTATGCCGATTTTTGTGCCCAGGAGGTGAAAAAAAAATTCTGACTCAAATCTAAAAACGGACACCAGAATGAGATTCGTGGTTGCTTTTTGTCCTTAAAAATGTCATTTTTCATAGCATTTAAAAATCAAGATTTTTTTGGTGTGCGGGGAAGAAAATTCCTGATGCCGGGGTCAGGGATTTTTGTGCCCAGGAGGTGAATATTTTTTTTGACCCAAATGTAAAAACGGATGCCAGAATTAGATTTGCGGTTGAATTTCGTCCTTCAAAATGGTGTTTTTCATAGTTTTTAAAAATTAAGATTTTTTTGGTGTCCGGGGAAGATAATTCCTGATGCCGGGGTCAGGGATTTTTGTGCCCAGGAGGTGAAATTTTTTCCCACCCCCAAATCTAAAAACCGACACCAGAATGAGATTCAGGGTTGAATTTCATTCTCAAAAATGGTGTTTTTCATAGCTTTTAAAAATCAAGATTTATTTCGTGTCCGGGGAAGAAAATTCCTGATGCCGGAGTCAGGGATTTTTGTGCCCAGGAGGTGAAATTTTTTTCCCCACCCAAATCTATAAACGGACGCCGGAATGAGATTCGGGGTTGGATTTCGTGCTTAAAAATGGTGTTTTTCATAGCTTTTAAAAATCAAGAATTTTTTGGTGTCCGGGGAAGAAAATTCCTGATGCTGGGGTCAGAGAGTTTTGTGCCCAGGAGGTGAATTTTTTTTCCCCACCCAAATCTATAAACAGACGCCGGAATGAGATTCGGGGTTGAATTTCGTGCTTAAAAATGGTGTTTTTCATAACTTTTAAAAATCAAGAATTTTTTGGTGTCCGGGGAAGAAAATTCCTGATGCCGGAGTCAGGGACTTTTCTGCCCAGGAGGTGAAATTATTTTCCACCCAAATGTAAAAACGCACACCAGAATGAGATTCGGGGTTGAATTTCATTCTTAAAAATGATGTTTTTCATAGCTTTTAAAAATCAAGAATTTTTTGGTGTCCCGGGAAGAAAATTCCTGATGCCGGAGTCAGGGATTTTTGTGCCCAGGAGGTGAAATTTTTTCCCACCCCCAAATCTAAAAACCGACACCAGAATGAGATTCAGGGTTGAATTTCATTCTCAAAAATGGTGTTTTTCATAGCTTTTAAAAATCAAGATTTATTTCGTGTCCGGGGAAGAAAATTCCTGATGCCGGAGTCAGGGATTTTTGTGCCCAGGAGGTGAAAAATTTTTTTTGACTCAAATGTAAAAACAGACAGCCGAATGAGATTCAGGGTTGAATTTTGTCCTTTAAAATGGTGTTTATCATAATTTTTAAAAATCAAGATTTTGTTGGGAAGAAAATTCCTGATGCCGGAGTCAGGGATTTTTGTGCCCAGGAGGTGAAATTTTTTTCCACCCAAATGTAAAAACGCACACTAGAATGAGATTCGGGGTTGAATTTCATTCTTAAAAATGGTGTTTTTCATAGCTTTTAAAAATTAAGAATTTTTTGGTGTCCGGGGAAGAAAATTCCTGATGCCAAAGGCAAGGCAAGGCAAGGCAAGGCAAGGCAAGGCAAGGCAAATTTCAGATTTCAAATTTCAAATTTCAAAAATTTAATTTAATTTAAAATCCCTCAGTTCAGGCCAGACAATTCAAACAACCAGGTTTTTAAGTCCCGGCGATTTTTGTGCCCAGGAGGTGAATTTTTTTCCCCACCCAAATGTATAAATAGACACCAGAATGAGATTCGGGGTTGAATTTTGTCCTTCAAAATGGTGTTTTTCATAGATTTTAAATTCAAGATATTTTTGGTGTGCGGGGAAGAAAATTCCTGATGCTGGAGTCAGGGATTTTTGTGCCCAGGAGGTGAATGTTTTTTTTTACTCAAATCTAAAAACGGACACCCGAATGAGATTCAGGGTTGAATTTTGTCCTTTAAAATGGTGTTTATCATAATTTTTAAAAATCAAGATTTTGTTGGGAAGAAAATTCCTGATGCCGGAGTCAGGGATTTTTGTGCCCAGGAGGTGAATTTTTTTTCCCACCCAAATGTATAAATAGACACCAGAATGAGATTCGGGGTTGAATTTTGTCCTTCAAAATGGTGTTTTTCATAGATTTTAAATTCAAGATATTTTTGGTGTGCGGGGAAGAAAATTCCTGATGCTGGAGTCAGGGATTTTTGTGCCCAGGAGGTGAATGTTTTTTTTTACTCAAATCTAAAAACGGACACCCGAATGAGATTCAGGGTTGAATTTTGTCCTTTAAAATGGTGTTTATCATAATTTTTAAAAATCAAGATTTTGTTGGGAAGAAAATTCCTGATGCTGGAGTCAGGGATTTTTGTGCCCAGGAGGTGAATGTTTTTTTTTTACTCAAATCTAAAAACGGACACCAGAATGAGATTCGGGGTTGAATTTCATCCTTAAAAATGGTGTTTTCATAGCTTTTAAAAATCAAGATTTTTTTGGTGTCTGGGTAATAAAATTCCTTATGCCGATTTTTGTGCCCAGGAGGTGAAAAAAAAATTCTGACTCAAATCTAAAAACGGACACCAGAATGAGATTCGTGGTTGCTTTTTGTCCTTAAAAATGTCATTTTTCATAGCATTTAAAAATCAAGATTTTTTTGGTGTGCGGGGAAGAAAATTCCTGATGCCGGGGTCAGGGATTTTTGTGCCCAGGAGGTGAATATTTTTTTTGACCCAAATGTAAAAACGGATGCCAGAATTAGATTTGCGGTTGAATTTCGTCCTTCAAAATGGTGTTTTTCATAGTTTTTAAAAATGAAGATTTTTTTGGTGTCCGGGGAAGATAATTCCTGATGCCGGGGTCAGGGATTTTTGTGCCCAGGAGGTGAAATTTTTTCCCACCCCCAAATCTAAAAACCGACACCAGAATGAGATTCAGGGTTGAATTTCATTCTCAAAAATGGTGTTTTTCATAGCTTTTAAAAATCAAGATTTATTTCGTGTCCGGGGAAGAAAATTCCTGATGCCGGAGTCAGGGATTTTTGTGCCCAGGAGGTGAAATTTTTTTCCCCACCCAAATCTATAAACGGACGCCGGAATGAGATTCGGGGTTGAATTTCGTGCTTAAAAATGGTGTTTTTCATAGCTTTTAAAAATCAAGAATTTTTTGGTGTCCGGGGAAGAAAATTCCTGATGCTGGGGTCAGAGAGTTTTGTGCCCAGGAGGTGAATTTTTTTTTCCACCCAAATGTATAAATAGACACCAGAATGAGATTCGGGGTTGAATTTTGTCCTTCAAAATGGTGTTTTTCATAGATTTTAAATTCAAGATATTTTTGGTGTGCGGGGAAGAAAATTCCTGATGCTGGAGTCAGGGATTTTTGTGCCCAGGAGGTGAATGTTTTTTTTTACTCAAATCTAAAAACGGACACCAGAATGAGATTCGGGGTTGAATTTCATCCTTAAAAATGGTGTTTTCATAGCTTTTAAAAATCAAGATTTTTTTGGTGTCTGGGTAATAAAATTCCTTATGCCGATTTTTGTGCCCAGGAGGTGAAAAAAAAATTCTGACTCAAATCTAAAAACGGACACCAGAATGAGATTCGTGGTTGCTTTTTGTCCTTAAAAATGTCATTTTTCATAGCATTTAAAAATCAAGATTTTTTTGGTGTGCGGGGAAGAAAATTCCTGATGCCGGGGTCAGGGATTTTTGTGCCCAGGAGGTGAATATTTTTTTTGACCCAAATGTAAAAACGGATGCCAGAATTAGATTTGCGGTTGAATTTCGTCCTTCAAAATGGTGTTTTTCATAGTTTTTAAAAATGAAGATTTTTTTGGTGTCCGGGGAAGATAATTCCTGATGCCGGGGTCAGGGATTTTTGTGCCCAGGAGGTGAAATTTTTTCCCACCCCCAAATCTAAAAACCGACACCAGAATGAGATTCAGGGTTGAATTTCATTCTCAAAAATGGTGTTTTTCATAGCTTTTAAAAATCAAGATTTATTTCGTGTCCGGGGAAGAAAATTCCTGATGCCGGAGTCAGGGATTTTTGTGCCCAGGAGGTGAAATTTTTTTCCCCACCCAAATCAATAAACGGACGCCGGAATGAGATTCGGGGTTGAATTTCGTGCTTAAAAATGGTGTTTTTCATAGCTTTTAAAAATCAAGAATTTTTTGGTGTCCGGGGAAGAAAATTCCTGATGCTGGGGTCAGAGAGTTTTGTGCCCAGGAGGTGAATTTTTTTTTCCACCCAAATGTATAAATAGACACCAGAATGAGATTCGGGGTTGAATTTTGTCCTTCAAAATGGTGTTTTTCATAGATTTTAAATTCAAGATATTTTTGGTGTGCGGGGAAGAAAATTCCTGATGCTGGAGTCAGGGATTTTTGTGCCCAGGAGGTGAATGTTTTTTTTTACTCAAATCTAAAAACGGACACCCGAATGAGATTCAGGGTTGAATTTTGTCCTTTAAAATGGTGTTTATCATAATTTTTAAAAATCAAGATTTTGTTGGGAAGAAAATTCCTGATGCCGGAGTCAGGGATTTTTGTGCCCAGGAGGTGAATTTTTTTTTCCACCCAAATGTATAAATAGACACCAGAATGAGATTCGGGGTTGAATTTTGTCCTTCAAAATGGTGTTTTTCATAGATTTTAAATTCAAGATATTTTTGGTGTGCGGGGAAGAAAATTCCTGATGCTGGAGTCAGGGATTTTTGTGCCCAGGAGGTGAATGTTTTTTTTTACTCAAATCTAAAAACGGACACCAGAATGAGATTCGGGGTTGAATTTCATCCTTAAAAATGGTGTTTTCATAGCTTTTAAAAATCAAGATTTTTTTGGTGTCTGGGTAATAAAATTCCTTATGCCGATTTTTGTGCCCAGGAGGTGAAAAAAAAATTCTGACTCAAATCTAAAAACGGACACCAGAATGAGATTCGTGGTTGCTTTTTGTCCTTAAAAATGTCATTTTTCATAGCATTTAAAAATCAAGATTTTTTTGGTGTGCGGGGAAGAAAATTCCTGATGCCGGGGTCAGGGATTTTTGTGCCCAGGAGGTGAATATTTTTTTTGACCCAAATGTAAAAACGGATGCCAGAATTAGATTTGCGGTTGAATTTCGTCCTTCAAAATGGTGTTTTTCATAGTTTTTAAAAATGAAGATTTTTTTGGTGTCCGGGGAAGATAATTCCTGATGCCGGGGTCAGGGATTTTTGTGCCCAGGAGGTGAAATTTTTTCCCACCCCCAAATCTAAAAACCGACACCAGAATGAGATTCAGGGTTGAATTTCATTCTCAAAAATGGTGTTTTTCATAGCTTTTAAAAATCAAGATTTATTTCGTGTCCGGGGAAGAAAATTCCTGATGCCGGAGTCAGGGATTTTTGTGCCCAGGAGGTGAAATTTTTTTCCCCACCCAAATCAATAAACGGACGCCGGAATGAGATTCGGGGTTGAATTTCGTGCTTAAAAATGGTGTTTTTCATAGCTTTTAAAAATCAAGAATTTTTTGGTGTCCGGGGAAGAAAATTCCTGATGCTGGGGTCAGAGAGTTTTGTGCCCAGGAGGTGAATTTTTTTTTCCACCCAAATGTATAAATAGACACCAGAATGAGATTCGGGGTTGAATTTTGTCCTTCAAAATGGTGTTTTTCATAGATTTTAAATTCAAGATATTTTTGGTGTGCGGGGAAGAAAATTCCTGATGCTGGAGTCAGGGATTTTTGTGCCCAGGAGGTGAATGTTTTTTTTTACTCAAATCTAAAAACGGACACCCGAATGAGATTCAGGGTTGAATTTTGTCCTTTAAAATGGTGTTTATCATAATTTTTAAAAATCAAGATTTTGTTGGGAAGAAAATTCCTGATGCCGGAGTCAGGGATTTTTGTGCCCAGGAGGTGAATTTTTTTTTCCACCCAAATGTATAAATAGACACCAGAATGAGATTCGGGGTTGAATTTTGTCCTTCAAAATGGTGTTTTTCATAGATTTTAAATTCAAGATATTTTTGGTGTGCGGGGAAGAAAATTCCTGATGCTGGAGTCAGGGATTTTTGTGCCCAGGAGGTGAATGTTTTTTTTTTACTCAAATCTAAAAACGGACACCAGAATGAGATTCGGGGTTGAATTTCATCCTTAAAAATGGTGTTTTCATAGCTTTTAAAAATCAAGATTTTTTTGGTGTCTGGGTAATAAAATTCCTTATGCCGATTTTTGTGCCCAGGAGGTGAAAAAAAAATTCTGACTCAAATCTAAAAACGGACACCAGAATGAGATTCGTGGTTGCTTTTTGTCCTTAAAAATGTCATTTTTCATAGCATTTAAAAATCAAGATTTTTTTGGTGTGCGGGGAAGAAAATTCCTGATGCCGGGGTCAGGGATTTTTGTGCCCAGGAGGTGAATATTTTTTTTGACCCAAATGTAAAAACGGATGCCAGAATTAGATTTGCGGTTGAATTTCGTCCTTCAAAATGGTGTTTTTCATAGTTTTTAAAAATGAAGATTTTTTTGGTGTCCGGGGAAGATAATTCCTGATGCCGGGGTCAGGGATTTTTGTGCCCAGGAGGTGAAATTTTTTCCCACCCCCAAGTCTAAAAACCGACACCAGAATGAGATTCAGGGTTGAATTTCATTCTCAAAAATGGTGTTTTTCATAGCTTTTAAAAATCAAGATTTATTTCGTGTCCGGGGAAGAAAATTCCTGATGCCGGAGTCAGGGATTTTTGTGCCCAGGAGGTGAAATTTTTTTCCCCACCCAAATCTATAAACGGACGCCGGAATGAGATTCGGGGTTGAATTTCGTGCTTAAAAATGGTGTTTTTCATAGCTTTTAAAAATCAAGAATTTTTTGGTGTCCGGGGAAGAAAATTCCTGATGCTGGGGTCAGAGAGTTTTGTGCCCAGGAGGTGAATTTTTTTTCCCCACCCAAATCTATAAACAGACGCCGGAATGAGATTCGGGGTTGAATTTCGTGCTTAAAAATGGTGTTTTTCATAGCTTTTAAAAATCAAGAATTTTTTGGTGTCCGGGGAAGAAAATTCCTGATGCCGGAGTCAGGGACTTTTCTGCCCAGGAGGTGAAATTATTTTCCACCCAAATGTAAAAACGCACACCAGAATGAGATTCGGGGTTGAATTTCATTCTTAAAAATGATGTTTTTCATAGCTTTTAAAAATCAAGAATTTTTTGGTGTCCCGGGAAGAAAATTCCTGATGCCGGAGTCAGGGATTTTTGTGCCCAGGAGGTGAAATTTTTTCCCACCCCCAAATCTAAAAACCGACACCAGAATGAGATTCAGGGTTGAATTTCATTCTCAAAAATGGTGTTTTTCATAGCTTTTAAAAATCAAGATTTATTTCGTGTCCGGGGAAGAAAATTCCTGATGCCGGAGTCAGGGATTTTTGTGCCCAGGAGGTGAAAAATTTTTTTTGACTCAAATGTAAAAACAGACAGCCGAATGAGATTCAGGGTTGAATTTTGTCCTTTAAAATGGTGTTTATCATAATTTTTAAAAATCAAGATTTTGTTGGGAAGAAAATTCCTGATGCCGGAGTCAGGGATTTTTGTGCCCAGGAGGTGAAATTTTTTTCCACCCAAATGTAAAAACGCACACTAGAATGAGATTCGGGGTTGAATTTCATTCTTAAAAATGGTGTTTTTCATAGCTTTTAAAAATCAAGATTTTTTTGGTGCCCGGGGAAGAAAATTCCTGATGCCGGAGTCAGGGACTTTTGTGCCCAGGAGGTGAAATTATTTTCCACCGAAATGTAAAAACGCACACCAGAATGAAATTCGGGGTTGAATTTCATTCTTAAAAATGATGTTTTTCATAGCTTTTAAAAATCAAGATTTTTTTGGTGTCCGGGGAAGAAAATTCCTGATGCCGATTTTTGTGCCCAGGAGTTGAAAAATAATTTCTGACTCAAATCTAAAAACGGATACCAGAATGAGATGTGGGGTTGAATTCCTTCCTTAAAAATGGTGTTTTTCATAGTTTATAAAAATCAAGATTTATTTCGTGTCCGGGGAAGAAAATTCCTGATGCCGGAGGCAAGGCAAGGCAAGGCAAGGCAAGGCAAGGCAAGGCAAGGCAAGGCAAGGCAAGGCAAGGCAAGGCAAGGCAAGGCAAGGCAAGGCAAAGCAAAGCAAGGCAAGGCAAGGCAAATTTCAAATTTCAAATTTCAAATTTCAAATTTCAAATTTCAAATTTCAAATTTCAAATTTCAAATTTCAAATTTCAAATTTCAAATTTCAAATTTCAAATTACAAATTACAAATTTCAAATTTCAAATTCCAAATTTCAAATTTCAAATTTCAAATTTCTTTAATTTTATTTAATTTAATTTAAAATCCCTCAGTCCAGGCCAGACAATTCAAACAACCAGGTTTTTAGGTCCCGGTGATTTTTGTGCCCAGGAGGTGAAATTTTTTTTCCATCCAAATGTATAAATAGACACCAGAATGAGATTCGGGGTTGAATTTCGTCCTTCAAAATGGTGTTTTTCATAGATTTTAAATTCAAGATTTTTTTGGTGTGCGGGGAAGAAAATTCCTGATGCCGGAGTCAGGGATTTTTGTGCCCAGGAGGTGAATGTTTTTTTTTTACTCAAATCTAAAAACGGACACCAGAATGAGATTCGGGGTTGAATTTCATCCTTAAAAATGGTGTTTTCATAGCTTTTAAAAATCAAGTTTTTTTGGTGTCTGGGTAAGAAAATTCCTTATGCCGATTTTTGTGCCCAGGAGGTGAAAAAAAATTTCTGACTCAAATCTAAAAACGGACACCAGAATGAGATTCGGGGTTGCTTTTTGTCCTTAAAAATGTCATTTTTCATAGCATTTAAAAATCAAGATTTTTTTGGTGTGCGGGGAAGAAAATTCCTGATACTGGAGTCAGGGATTTTTGTGCCCAGGAGGTGAAATTATTTTTTTGACTCAAATGTAAAAACAGACACCCGAATAGATTCAGGGTTGAATTTTGTCCTTAAAAATGGTGTTTTTCATCATTTTTAAAAATCAAGATTTTGTTGGGAAGAAAATGCCTGATGCCGGAGTCAGGGATTTTTGTGCCCAGGAGGTGAAATTTTTTTATTGACTCAAATGTAAAAACTGACACCAGAATGAAATTCGGGGTTGAATTTCTTCCTTAAAAATGCTGTTTTTCATAGTTTATAAAAATCAAGATTTTTTTGGTATCCGGGGAAGAAAATTCCTGATGCCAGGGTCAGGGATTTTTGTGCCCAGGAGGTGAAATATTTTTTCCCACCCAAATCTATAAACGGACGCCGGAATGAGATTCGGGGTTGAATTTCGTGCTTAAAAATGGTGTTTTTCATAGCTTTTAAAAATCAAGATTTTTTTGGTGCCCGGGGAAGAAAATTCCTGATGCCGGAGTCAGGGACTTTTGTGCCCAGGAGGTGAAATTATTTTCCACCGAAATGTAAAAACGCACACCAGAATGAAATTCGGGGTTGAATTTCATTCTGAAAAATGATGTTTTTCATAGCTTTTAAAAATCAAGATTTTTTTGGTGTCCGGGGAAGAAAATTCCTGATGCCGATTTTTGTGCCCAGGAGTTGAAAAATAATTTCTGACTCAAATCTAAAAACGGATACCAGAATGAGATGTGGGGTTGAATTCCTTCCTTAAAAATGGTGTTTTTCATAGTTTATAAAAATCAAGATTTATTTCGTGTCCGGGGAAGAAAATTCCTGATGCCGGAGGCAAGGCAAGGCAAGGCAAGGCAAGGCAAGGCAAGGCAAGGCAAAGCAAGGCAAGGCAAGGCAAGGCAAATTTCAAATTTCAAATTTCAAATTTCAAATTTCAAATTTCAAATTTCAAATTTCAAATTTCAAATTTCAAATTTCAAATTTCAAATTTCAAATTTCAAATTTCAAATTTCAAATTTCAAATTTCAAATTTCAAATTTCAAATTTCAAATTTCAAATTTCTTTAATTTTATTTAATTTAATTTAAAATCCCTCAGTCCAGGCCAGACAATTCAAACAACCAGGTTTTTAGGTCCCGGCGATTTTTGTGCCCAGGAGGTGAAATTTTTTTTCCATCCAAATGTATAAATAGACACCAGAATGAGATTCGGGGTTGAATTTCGTCCTTCAAAATGGTGTTTTTCATAGATTTTAAATTCAAGATTTTTTTGGTGTGCGGGGAAGAAAATTCCTGATGCCGGAGTCAGGGATTTTTGTGCCCAGGAGGTGAATGATTTTTTTTTTACTCAAATCTAAAAACGGACACCAGAATGAGATTCGGGGTTGAATTTCATCCTTAAAAATGGTGTTTTCATAGCTTTTAAAAATCAAGATTTTTTTGGTGTCTGGGTAAGAAAATTCCTTATGCCGATTTTTGTGCCCAGGAGGTGAAAAAAAAATTCTGACTCAAATCTAAAAACGGACACCAGAATGAGATTCGGGGTTGCTTTTTGTCCTTAAAAATGTCATTTTTCATAGCATTTAAAAATCAAGATTTTTTTGGTGTGCGGGGAAGAAAATTCCTGATGCCGGAGTCAGGGATTTTTGTGCCCAGGAGGTGAAATTTTTTTCCACCCAAATGTCAAAACGCACACTAGAATGAGATTCGGGGTTGAATTTCATTCTTAAAAATGGTGTTTTTCATTGCTTTTAAAAATCAAGATATTTTTGGTGTCCGGGGAAGAAAATTCCTGATGCCAGGGTCAGGGATTTTTGTGCCCAGGAGGTGAATATTTTTTTTGACCCAAATGTAAAAACAGATGCCAGAATTAGATTTGGGGTTGAATTTCGTCCTTCAAAATGGTGTTTTTCATAGTTTTTAAAAATCAAGATTTTTTTGGTGTCCGGGGAAGATAATTCCTGATGCCGGAGTCAGGGATTTTTGGGCCCAGGAGGTGAAATTTTTTTTTTGACTCAAATGTAAAAACAGACACCCAAATAGATTCAGGGTTGAATTTTGTCCTTAAAAATGGTGTTTTTCATCATTTTTAAAAATCAAGATTTTGTTGGGAAGAAAATTCCTGATGCCGGAGTCAGGGATTTTTGGGCCCAGGAGGCGAAATTATTTTCCACCCAAATGTAAAAACGCACACCAGAATGAGATTCGGGGTTGAATTTCATTCTTAAAAATGATGTTTTTCATTGCTTTTAAAAATCAAGATTTATTTCGTGTCCGGGGAAGAAAATTCCTGATGCCGGAGTCAGGGATTTTTGTGCCCAGGAGGTGAAATTTTTTTTTCCACCCAAATGTAAAAACGGACACCAGAATGAGATTCGGGGTTGAATTTCTTCCTTAAAAATGGTGTTTATCATAATTTTTAAAAATCAAGATTTTGTTGGGAAGAAAATTCCTGATGCCGGAGTCAGGGATTTTTGGGCCCAGGAGGTGAAATTCTTTTCCACCCAAATGTAAAAACGCACACTAGAATGAGATTCGGGGTTGAATTTCATTCTTAAAAATGGTGTTTTTCATAGCTTTTAAAAATTAAGAATTTTTTGGTGTCCGGGGAAGAAAATTCCTGATGCCGAAGGCAAGGCAAGGCAAAGCAAGGCAAGGAAAGGCAACTTTCAACTTTCAACTTTCAACTTTCAAATTTCAAATTTCAAATTTCAAATTTCAAATTTCAAATTTCAAATTTCAAATTTCAAATTTCAAATTTCAAATTTCAAATTTCAAATTTCAAATTTCAAATTTCAAATTTCAAATTTCAAATTTCAAATTTCAAATTTCAAATTTCAAATTTCAAATTTCAAATTTCAAATTTCAAATTTCAAATTTCAAATTTCAAATTTCAAATTTCAAATTTCAAATTTCAAATTTCAAATTTCAAATTTCAAATTTCAAATTTCAAATTTCAAATTTCAAATTTCAAATTTCAAATTTCTTCAATTTTATTTAATTTAATTTAAAATCCCTCAGTCCAGGCCAAACAATTCAAACAACCAGGTTTTTAAGTCCCGGCGATTTTTGTGCCCTGGAGGTGAAATTTTTTTTCCACCCAAATGTATAAATAGACACCAGAATGAGATTCGGGGTTGAATGTTCTCCTTCAAAATGGTGTTTTTCATAGCTTTTAAAAATCAAGAATTTTTTGGTGTCCCGGGAAGAAAATTCCTGATGCCGGAGTCAGGGATTTTTGTGCCCAGGAGGTGAAATTTTTTTTTCCACCCAAATGTAAAAACGGACACCAGAATGAGATTCGGGGTTGAATTTCTTCCTTAAAAATGGTGTTTATCATAATTTTTAAAAATCAAGATTTTGTTGGGAAGAAAATTCCTGATGCCGGAGTCAGGGATTTTTGGGCCCAGGAGGTGAAATGTTTTTCCACCCAAATGTAAAAACGCACACTAGAATGAGATTCGGGGTTGAATTTCATTCTTAAAAATGGTGTTTTTCATAGCTTTTAAAAATTAAGAATTTTTTGGTGTCCGGGGAAGAAAATTCCTGATGCCGGAGTCAGGGATTTTTGTGCCCAGGAGGTGAAATTTTTTTTCCACCCAAATGTAAAAACGGACACCAGAATGAGATTCGGGGTTGAATTTCTTCCTTAAAAATGGTGTTTATCATAATTTTTAAAAATCAAGATTTTGTTGGGAAGAAAATTCCTGATGCCGGAGTCAGGGATTTTTGGGCCCAGGAGGTGAAATGTTTTTCCACCCAAATGTAAAAACGCACACTAGAATGAGATTCGGGGTTGAATTTCATTCTTAAAAATGGTGTTTTTCATAGCTTTTAAAAATTAAGAATTTTTTGGTGTCCCGGGAAGAAAATTCCTGATGCCGGAGTCAGGGATTTTTGTGCCCAGGAGGTGAAATTTTTTTTTCCACCCAAATGAAAAACGGACACCAGAATGAGATTCGGGGTTGAATTTCTTCCTTAAAAATCGTGTTTATCATAATTTTTAAAAATCAAGATTTTGTTCGGAAGAAAATTCCTGATGCCAGGGTCAGGGATTTTTGTGCCCAGAAGGTGAATTTTTTTTTCCACTCAAATCTATAAACGGACGCCGGAATGAGATTCGGGGTTGAATTTCATGCTTAAAAATGGTGTTTTTCATAGCTTTTAAAAATCAAGATTTTTTTGGTGTCCGGGGAAGAAAATTCCTGATGCCAGGGTCAGGGATTTTTGTGCCCAGGAGGTGAATATTTTTTTTGACCCAAATGTAAAAACAGATGCCAGAATTAGATTTGGGGTTGAATTTCGTCCTTCAAAATGGTGTTTTTCATAGTTTTTAAAAATCAAGAATTTTTTGGTGTCCCGGGAAGAAAATTCCTGATGCCGGAGTCAGGGATTTTTGTGCCCAGGAGGTGAAATTTTTTTTTCCACCCAAATGTAAAAACGGACACCAGAATGAGATTCGGGGTTGAATTTCTTCCTTAAAAATGGTGTTTATCATAATTTTTAAAAATCAAGATTTTGTTGGGAAGAAAATTCCTGATGCCGGAGTCAGGGTTTTTTGGGCCTAGGAGGTGAAATGTTTTTCCACCCAAATGTAAAAATGCACACTAGAATGAGATTCGGGGTTGAATTTCATTCTTAAAAATTGTGTTTTTCATAGCTTTTAAAAATTAAGAATTTTTTGGTGTCCGGGGAAGAAAATTCCTGATGCCGGAGTCAGGGATTTTTGTGCCCAGGAGGTGAAATTTTTTTTCCACCCAAATGTAAAAACGGACACCAGAATGAGATTCGGGGTTGAATTTCTTCCTTAAAAATGGTGTTTATCATAATTTTTAAAAATCAAGATTTTGTTGGGAAGAAAATTCCTGATGCCGGAGTCAGGGATATTTGGGCCCAGGAGGTGAAATGTTTTTCCATCCAAATGTAAAAATGCACACTAGAATGAGATTCGGGGTTGAATTTCATTCTTAAAAATGGTGTTTTTCATAGCTTTTAAAAATTAAGAATTTTTTTGTGTCCGGGGAAGAAAATTCCTGATGCCGAAGGCAAGGCAAGGCAAAGCAAGGCAAGGCAAGGCAAATTTCAAATTTCAAATTTCAAATTTCAAATTTCAAATTTCAAATTTCAAATTTCAAATTTCAAATTTCAAATTTCAAATTTCAAATTTCAAATTTCAAATTTCAAATTTCAAATTTCAAATTTCAAATTTCAAATTTCAAATTTCAAATTTCAAATTTCAAATTTCAAATTTCAAATTTCAAATTTCAAATTTCAAATTTCAAATTTCAAATTTCAAATTATTTCAAATTTCAAATTTCAAATTTCAAATTTCAAATTTCAAATTTCAAATTTCAAATTTCAAATTTCAAATTTCAAATTTCAAATTTCAAATTTCAAATTATTGTTGTTGTTGTTGTTAGTTGCGAAGTCGTGTCCGACCCATCGCGACCCTATGGACAATGTTCCTCCAGGCTTTCCTGTCCTCTACCATCTTCTGGAGTCCATTTAAGCTCACGCCTACTGCTTCAGTGACTCCATCCAGCCACCTCATTCTCTGTCGTCCCCTTCTTCTATTGCCCTCAATCTTTCCCAGCATTAGGCTCTTCTCCAGTGAGTCCTTCCTCCTCATTAGGTGGCCAAAGTATTTGAGTTTTAGCTTCAGGATCTGGCCTTCTAAAGAGCAGTCAGGGTTGATCTCCTCTAGGACTGACCGGTTTGATCGCCTTGCAGTCCAAGGGACTCGCAGGAGTCTTCTCCAGCACCAGAGTTCAAAGGCCTCAATTCTTTTGCGCTCAGCCTTTCTTATGGTCCAACTTTCACTGCCATACATTGCAACTGGGAAGACCATAGCCTTGACTATACGCACTTTTGTTGACAGGGTGATGTCTCTGCTTTTTAGTGTGCTGTCTAGATTTGCCATGGCTTTCCTCCCGAGGAGCAAGCGTCTTTTAATTTCTTGACTACAGTCCCCATCTGCAGTGATCTTGGAGCCCAGGAAAATAAAATCTGTCACTACCTCCATTTCTTCCCCATCTATTTGCCAGGAATTGAGAGGGCCGGATGCCATGATCTTGGTTTTCTTAATGTTTAGTTTCAACCCAACTTTTGCACTCTCCTTCTTCACTCGCAACAAGAGACTCTTCAGTTCCTCTTCACTTTCTGTCATTAGAGTGGTATCATCTGCATATCTTAGGTTGTTGATATTTCTTCCAGCAATCTTAATTCCAACTTTTGATTCATCTAGCCCTGCCTTTCTCATGATGTGCTCTGCATATAAGTTAAATAGGCAAGGCGACAGTATACAGCCTTGCCGGACTCCTTTCCCAATTTGGAACCAATCAGTGGTTCCGTGTCCAGTTCTCACTGTTGCTTCTTGGCCCGCATATAGGTTTCTCAAGAGACAAATAAGATGTTCTGGTACTCCCATCTCTTTAAGAACTTGCCACAGTTTGTTATGATCCACACAATCAAAGGCTTTAGCATAGTCAATGAAGCAGAAGTAGATGTTTTTCTGGAACTCTCTAGCTTTCTCCATGATCCAGCGTATGTTGGCTATTTGATCTCTAGTTCCTCTGCCTCTTCGAAATCCTGCCTGTACTTCTGGTAGTTCTCGATCCACATACTGCTGGAGTCTAGCTTGTAGGATTTTAAGCATAACTTTACTAGCATGAGAAATGAGTGCAATGGTGCGATAGTTTGAACATTCTTTGGCACTGCCTTTCTTTGGAATTGGAATGTAAACTGATCTTTTCCAATCCTGTGGCCACTGTTGAGTTTTCCAAATTTGCTGGCAAATTGAGTGTAGCACTTTTACTGCATCGTCTTTTAAGATTTTGAATAGCTCAGCTGGAATACTGTCACCTCCACTAGCTTTGTTGTTGCTCAGCTTTTCTAAGGCCCACTTCACTTCACATTCTAGGATGTCTGGCTCGAGGTCAGTGACCACATCATTGTGATTATCTGGGACGTTAAGCTCATTCTTGTATAGTTCTTCTGTGTAATTTTGCCACCTCTTCTTAATCTCTTCTGCCTCTGTTAGGTCCCTGCCATTTTGGTCCTTTATCATGCCCATTTTTGCATTGAACGTTCCCTTCATCTCTCCAATTTTCTTGAAAAGATCTCTGGTCCTCCCTATTCTATTGTTTTCTTCTATTTCTTTGCACTGTTCATTTAAGAAGGCATTCTTATCTCTTCTAGCTATTCTCTGGAATTCTGCATTCAATTGGGTGTATCTTTCTTTTTCTCCCTTGCCTTTTGCTTCCCTCCTTTCCTCAGCTATTTGCAAAGCTTCCTCAGACAGCCATTTTGCTTTCTTGCATTTCTTTTTCTTTGGGATGGTTTTGGTTGCTACCTCTTGTACAATGTTGCGAACCTCTGTCCATAGTTCTTCAGGCACCCTGTCTATCAGATCTAATTCCTTAAATCTATTTGTCACCTCTACTGTATATTCAACGGGGATATGATTTAATTCATACCTGACTGGCCTGGTGCTTTTCCCAACTTTCTTCAGTTTAAGCCTAAACTTTGCAACAAGAAGCTCATGGTCTGAGCCACAGTCAGCTCCTGGTCTTGTTTTTACTGACTGTATAGAGCTTCTCCATCTTTGGCTGCAGAGCATATAGTCAATCTGATTTCTGTGTTGACCGTCTGGTGATGTCCATGTGTAGAGCCGTCTCTTGGGTTGTTGGAAAAGAGTGTTTGCTATGACCATCGTATTCTCTTGACAAAATTCTATCAGCCTGTGCCCTGCTTCATTTTGTACTCCAAGGCCAAACTTGCCTGTTATTCCGGTTATCTTTTGGCTTCCTACTTTAGCATTCCAATCCCCCATGATGATAAAGACATCATTTTTTGGTGTTAGTTCTATAAGGTGCTGTAGGGCTTCATAGAACCGGTCAATTTCATCCTCTTCAGCACCGGTGGTTGGGGCATAGACTTGGACTACTGTGATATTGAATGGTTTGCCTTGGATTCGAACTGAGATCATTCTGTCATTTTGAGGATTGTATCCCAGTATTGCTTTTCCTACTCTTTTATTGACTATGAAGGCTACTCCATTTCTTCTGAGGGATTCTTGCCCGCAGTAGTATACCTGATGGTCATCTGAATTAAATTCACCCATTCCTGTCCATTTTAGTTCGCTGATACCTAAGATGTCGATGTTCAGTCTTGTCATCTCTTGTTTGACCACGTCCAGCTTGCCTTGATTCATGGATCTTACATTCCAGGTTCCTATGGAGAAAAAATCTTTACAGCATCGGACTTTCCTTTCACCACCAGACATATCCACAGCTGAGCGTCCTTTCGGCTTTGGCCCAGTCGCTTCATTCTTTCTGGCGCTACTAGTACTAGCCCTCTGCTCTTCCCCAGTAGCATATTGGACGCCTTCCGACCTGAGGGGCTCATCTTCCAGCGTCATATCGTTTTGCCTTTTGGTACTGTCCATAGGGTTTTCATGGCAAAGATACTGGAGTGGGTTGCCATTTCCTTCTCCAGTGGATCACGTTTTGTCAGAACTCTCTGCTATGACCTGTCCGTCTTGGGTGGCCCTCCACGGCATAGCTCATAGCTTCATTGAATTACGCAAGCCCCTTCGCCACGACAAGGCAGTAATCCATGAAGGGGTTTCAAATTATAAATTTCTTCAATTTAATTTAATTTAATTTAAAATCCCTCAGTCCAGGCCAGACAATTCAAACAACCAGGTTTTTAAGTCCCGGCGATTTTTGTGCCCTGGAGGTGAAATTTTTTTTCCACCCAAATGTATAAATAGGCACCAGAATGAGATTCGGGGTTGAATGTCCTCCTTCAAAATGGTGTTTTTCATAGCTTTTAAAAATCAAGAATTTTTTGGTGTCCCGGGAAGAAAATTCCTGATGCCGGAGTCAGGGATTTTTGTGCCCAGGAGGTGAAATTTTTTTTTCCACCCAAATGTAAAAACGGACACCAGAATGAGATTCGGGGTTGAATTTCTTCCTTAAAAATGGTGTTTATCATAATTTTTAAAAATCAAGATTTTGTTGGGAAGAAAATTCCTGATGACGGAGTCAGGGATTTTTGGGCCCAGGAGGTGAAATGTTTTTCCACCCAAATGTAAAAACGCACACTAGAATGAGATTCGGGGTTGAATTTCATTCTTAAAAATGGTGTTTTTCATAGTTTGTAAAAATCAAGATTTTTTTGGTGTCCGGGGAAGAAAATTCCTGATGCCGGAGTCAGGCATTTTTGTGCCCAGGAGGTGAAATTATTTTCCACCGAAATGTAAAAACGCACACCAGAATGAGATTCGGGGTTGAATTTCATTCTTAAAAATGGTGTTTTTCATAGCATTTAAAAGTCAAGATATTTTTTGGTGTGCGGGGAAGAAAATTCCTGATGCCGGGGTTAGGGACATTTGTGCCCAGGAGGTGAATGTGTTTTTTTTACTCAAATCTAGAAACGGACACCAGAATGAGATTCGGGGTTGAATTTCGTCCTTAAAAATGGTGTTTTTCATAGTTTATGAAAATCAAGATGCCGGAGTCAGGGATTTTTGTGCCCAGGAGGTGAAATTTTTTTATTGACTCAAATGTAAAAACGGACACCAGAATGAAATTCAGGGTTGAATTTCATTCTTAAAAATGGTGTTTTTCATAGCTTTTAAAAATCAAGATTTTTTTGGTGTGCAGGGAAGAAAATTCCTGATGCCGGGGTCAGGGATTTTTGTGCCCAGGAGGTGAAATATTTTTTCCACCCAAATATATAAATAGACACCAGAATGAGATTCGGGGTTTAATTTCGTCCTTCAAAAAGGTGTTTTTCATAGTTTTTAAATTCAAGATTTTTTTGGTGTCCGGGGAAGAAAATTCCTGATGCCGGAGTCAGGGATTTTTGTGCCCAGGAGGTGAAAAAGTTTTTTTGACCCAAATCTAAAAACAGATGCCAGAATGAGATTCAGGGTTGAATTTCACTCTTAAAAATGGTGTTTTTCATAGCTTTTAAAAAGCAAGAATTTTTTGGTGTCCGAGGAAGAAAATTTCTGATGCCGGAGTCAGGGATTTTTGTTCCCAGGAGGTGAAATTTTTTTTCCACCCAAATGTAAAAACGCACACCAGAATGAGATTCGGGGTTGAATTTCATTCTTAAAAATGGTGTTTTTCATAGCTTTTAAAAATCAAGAATTTTTTGGTGTCCGAGGAAGAAAATTTCTGATGCCGGAGTCAGGGATTTTTGTGCCCAGGAGGTGAAATTTTTTTATTGACTCAAATGTAAAAATGGACACCAGAATGAGATTCGGGGTTGAATTTCTTCCTTAAAAATGGTGTTTATCATAATTTTTAAAAATCAAGATTTTGTTGGGAAGAAAATTCCTGATGACGGAGTCAGGGATTTTTGTGCCCAGGAGGTGAAATTTTTTTCCACCCAAATGTCAAAACGCACACTAGAATGAGATTCGGGGTTGAATTTCATTCTTAAAAATGGTGTTTTTCATTGCTTTTAAAAATCAAGATATTTTTGGTGTCCGGGGAAGAAAATTCCTGATGCCAGGGTCAGGGATTTTTGTGCCCAGGAGGTGAATATTTTTTTTGACCCAAATGTAAAAACGGATGCCAGAATTAGATTTGGGGTTGAATTTCGTCCTTCAAAATGGTGTTTTTCATAGTTTTTAAAAATCAAGATTTTTTTGGTGTCCGGGGAAGATAATTCCTGATGCCGGAGTCAGGGATTTTTGGGCCCAGGAGGTGAAATTTTTTTTTTGACTCAAATGTAAAAACAGACACCCGAATAGATTCAGGGTTGAATTTTGTCCTTAAAAATGGTGTTTTTCATCATTTTTAAAAATCAAGATTTTGTTGGGAAGAAAATGCCTGATGCCGGAGTCAGGGATTTTTGTGCCCAGGAGGTGAAATTTTTTTTTCCACTCAAATCTATAAACGGACGTCGGAATGAGATTCGGGGTTGAATTTCTTCCTTAAAAATGCTGTTTTTCATAGTTTATAAAAATCAAGATTTTTTTGGTGTCCGGGGAAGAAAATTGCTGATGCCAGGGTCAGGGATTTTTGTGCCCAGGAGGTGAAATATTTTTTCCCACCCAAATCTATAAACGGACGCCGGAATGAGATTCGGGGTTGAATTTCGTGCTTAAAAATGGTGTTTTTCATAGCTTTTAAAAATCAAGATTTTTTTGGTGCCCGGGGAAGAAAATTCCTGATGCCGGAGTCAGGGACTTTTGTGCCCAGGAGGTGAAATTATTTTCCACCGAAATGTAAAAACGCACACCAGAATGAAATTCGGGGTTGAATTTCATTCTTAAAAATGATGTTTTTCATAGCTTTTAAAAATCAAGATTTTTTTGGTGTCCGGGGAAGAAAATTCCTGATGCCGATTTTTGTGCCCAGGAGTTGAAAAATAATTTCTGACTCAAATCTAAAAACGGATACCAGAATGAGATGTGGGGTTGAATTCCTTCCTTAAAAATGGTGTTTTTCATAGTTTATAAAAATCAAGATTTATTTCGTGTCCGGGGAAGAAAATTCCTGATGCCGGAGGCAAGGCAAGGCAAGGCAAGGCAAGGCAAGGCAAGGCAAGGCAAGGCAAGGCAAGGCAAGGCAAGGCAAAGCAAGGCAAGGCAAGGCAAGGCAAATTTCAAATTTCAAATTTCAAATTTCAAATTTCAAATTTCAAATTTCAAATTTCAAATTTCAAATTTCAAATTACAAATTTCAAATTACAAATTTCAAATTTCAAATTTCAAATTCCAAATTCCAAATTTCAAATTTCAAATTTCAAATTTCTTTAATTTTATTTAATTTAATTTAAAATCCCTCAGTCCAGGCCAGACAATTCAAACAACCAGGTTTTTAGGTCCCGGCGATTTTTGTGCCCAGGAGGTGAATTTTTTTTTCCATCCAAATGTATAAATAGACACCAGAATGAGATTCGGGGTTGAATTTCGTCCTTCAAAATGGTGTTTTTCATAGATTTTAAATTCAAGATTTTTTTGGTGTGCGGGGAAGAAAATTCCTTATGCCGATTTTTGTGCCCAGGAGGTGAATGTTTTTTTTTTACTCAAATCTAAAAACGGACACCAGAATGAGATTCGGGGTTGAATTTCATCCTTAAAAATGGTGTTTTCATAGCTTTTAAAAATCAAGATTTTTTTGGTGTCTGGGTAAGAAAATTCCTTATGCCGATTTTTGTGCCCAGGAGGTGAAAAAAAATTTCTGACTCAAATCTAAAAACGGACACCAGAATGAGATACGGGGTTGCTTTTTGTCCTTAAAAATGTCATTTTTCATAGCATTTAAAAATCAAGATTTTTTTGGTGTGCGGGGAAGAAAATTCCTGATGCCGGAGTCAGGGATTTTTGTGCCCAGGAGGTGAAATTATTTTTTTGACTCAAATGTAAAAACAGACACCCAAATAGATTCAGGGTTGAATTTTGTCCTTAAAAATGGTGTTTTTCATCATTTTTAAAAATCAAGATTTTGTTGGGAAGAAAATTCCTGATGCCAGGGTCAGGGATTTTTGTGCCCAGGAGGTGAAATTTTTTTTCCCACCCAAATCTATAAACGGACGCCGGAATGAGATTCGGGGTTGAATTTCGTGCTTAAAAATGGTGTTTTTCATAGCTTTTAAAAATCAAGATTTTTTTGGTGCCCGGGGAAGAAAATTCCTGATGCCGGAGTCAGGGACTTTTGTGCCCAGGAGGTGAAATTATTTTCCACCGAAATGTAAAAACGCACACCAGAATGAAATTCGGGGTTGAATTTCATTTTTAAAAATGATGTTTTTCATAGCTTTTAAAAATCAAGAATTTTTTGGTGTCCGGGGAAGAAAATTCCTGATGCCGGAGTCAGGGATTTTTGTGCCCAGGAGGTGAAATTTTTTTTTCCACCCAAATGTAAAAACGGACACCAGAATGAGATTCGGGGTTGAATTTCTTCCTTAAAAATGGTGTTTATCATAATATTTAAAAATCAAGATTTTGTTGGGAAGAAAATTCCTGATGCCGGAGTCAGGGATTTTTGGACCCAGGAGGTGAAATTATTTTTTCCACCCAAATGTAAAAACGCACACTAGAATGAGATTCGGGGTTGAATTTCATTCTTAAAAATGGTGTTTTTCATAGCTTTTAAAAATTAAGAATTTTTTGGTGTCCGGGGAAGAAAATTCCTGATGCCGAAGGCAAGGCAAGGCAAAGCAAGGCAAGGAAAGGCAAATTTCAAATTTCAAATTTCAAATTTCAAATTTCAAATTTCGAATTTCAAATTTCGAATTTCAAATTTCAAATTTCAAATTTCAAATTTCAAATTTCAAATTTCAAATTTCAAATTTCAAATTTCAAATTTCAAATTTCAAATTTCAAATTTCAAATTTCAAATTTCAAATTTTAAATTTCAAATTTCAAATTTCAAATTTCAAATTTCAAATTTCAAATTTCAAATTTCAAATTTCAAATTTCAAATTTCAAATTTCAAATTTCAAATTTCAAATTTCAAATTTCAAATTTCAAATTTCAAATTTCAAATTTCAAATTTCAAATTTCAAATTTCAAATTTCAAATTTCAAATTTCAAATTTCAAATTTCAAATTTCAAATTTCAAATTTCAAATTTCAAATTTCAAATTTCAAATTTCAAATTTCAAATTTCTTTAATTTAATTTAATTTAATTTCCATCAGTCCAGGCCAGACAATTCAAACAACCAGGTTTTTAAGTCCCGGCGATTTTTGTGCCCAGGAGGTGAAATTTTTTTTCCACCCAAATGTATAAATAGACACCAGAATGAGATTCGGGGTTTAATTTCGTCCTTTAAAATGGTGTTTTTCATAGTTTTTAAATTCAAGATTTTTTTGGTGTCCGGGGAAGAAAATTCCTGATGCTGGAGTCAGGGATTTTTGTGCCCAAGAGGTGAATATTTTTTTT
Source organism: Vipera berus (assembly GCF_964194415.1). Classification (NCBI taxonomy): domain Eukaryota; kingdom Metazoa; phylum Chordata; class Lepidosauria; order Squamata; family Viperidae; genus Vipera; species Vipera berus. Next base: position 28,367 of record NW_027673519.1, read on the forward strand.
GACCCAAATGTAGAAACGGATGCCAGAATTAGATTCGGGGTTGAATTTCGTCCTTGAAAATGGTGTTTTTCATAGCTTTTAAAAATCAAGAATTTTTTGGTGTCCGGGGAAGAAAATTCCTGTTGCCGGGTGTCAGGGACTTTTGTGCCCAAGAGGTGAATATTTTTTTTGACTCAAATGTAAAAACGGATGCCAGAATTAGATTCGGGGTTGAATTTCATTCTTAAAAATGGTGTTTTTCATAGCTTTTAAAAATCAAGATTTTTTTGGTGTGCAGGGAAGAAAATTCCTGATGCCGGGGTCAGGGATTTTTGTGCCCAGGAGGTGAATGTTTTTTTTTTTTACTCAAATGTAAAAACGCACACCAGAATGAGATTCGTGGTTGAATTTCGTCCTTAAAAATGGTGTTTTTCATAGCTTTTAAAAATCAATAATTTTTTGGTGTCCGAGGAAGAAAATTCCTGATGCCGGAGTCAGGGATTTTTGTGCCCAGGAGGTGAAATTATTTTCCACCCAAATGTAAAAACGCACACCAGAATGAGATTCGGGGTTGAATTTCATTCTTAAAAATGGTGTTTTTCATAGTTTTAAAAATCAAGAATTTTTTGTTGTCCGAGGAAGAAAATTCCTGATGCCGGGGATCAGGGACTTTTGTGCCTAGGAGGTGAATGTTTTTTTTTCTCAAATCTAAAAACGGACACCAGAATGAGATTCGGGGTTGAATTTCTTCCTTAAAAATGGTGTTTTTCATAGTTTATAAAAATCAAGATTTTTTTGGTGTCCGGAGAAGAAACTTCCTGATGCCAGGGTCAGGGATTTTTGTGCCCAAGAGGTGAATATTTTTTTTGACTCAAATGTAAAAACGGACACCAGAATGAGATTCGGGGTTGAATTTCATTCTTAAAAATGGTGTTTTTCATAGTTTGTAAAAATCAAGATTTTTTTGGTGTGCGGGGAAGAAAATTCCTGATTCCAGGGTCAGGGATTTTTGTGCCCAGGAGGTGAAATTTTTTTCCCCACCCAAATCTATAAACGGACGCCGGAATGAGATTCGGGGTTGAATTTCGTGCTTAAAAATGGTGTTTTTCATAGCTTTTAAAAATCAAGATTTTTTTGGTGTCCGGGGAAGAAAATTCCTGATGCTGGGGTCAGAGAGTTTTGTGCCCAGGAGGTGAATTTTTTTTCCCCACCCAAATCTATAAACAGACGCCGGAATGAGATTCGGGGTTGAATTTCGTGCTTAAAAATGGTGTTTTTCATAGCTTTTAAAAATCAAGAATTTTTTGGTGTCCGGGGAAGAAAATTCCTGATGCTGGGGTCAGAGAGTTTTGTGCCCAGGAGGTGAATTTTTTTTCCCCACCCAAATCTATAAACAGACGCCGGAATGAGATTCGGGGTTGAATTTCGTGCTTAAAAATGGTGTTTTTCATAGCTTTTAAAAATCAAGAATTTTTTGGTGTCCGGGGAAGAAAATTCCTGATGCCGGAGTCAGGGACTTTTCTGCCCAGGAGGTGAAATTATTTTCCACCCAAATGTAAAAACGCACACCAGAATGAGATTCGGGGTTGAATTTCACTCTTAAAAATGATGTTTTTCATAGCTTTTAAAAATCAAGAATTTTTTGGTGTCCCGGGAAGAAAATTCCTGATGCCGGAGTCAGGGATTTTTGTGCCCAGGAGGTGAAATTTTTTCCCACCCCCAAATCTAAAAACCGACACCAGAATGAGATTCAGGGTTGAATTTCATTCTCAAAAATGGTGTTTTTCATACCTTTTAAAAATCAAGATTTATTTCGTGTCCGGGGAAGAAAATTCCTGATGCCGGAGTCAGGGATTTTTGTGCCCAGGAGGTGAAAATTTTTTTTTGACTCAAATGTAAAAACAGACAGCCGAATGAGATTCAGGGTTGAATTTTGTCCTTTAAAATGGTGTTTATCATAATTTTTAAAAATCAAGATTTTGTTGGGAAGAAAATTCCTGATGCCGGAGTCAGGGATTTTTGTGCCCAGGAGGTGAAATTTTTTTCCACCCAAATGTAAAAACGCACACTAGAATGAGATTCGGGGTTGAATTTCATTCTTAAAAATGGTGTTTTTCATAGCTTTTAAAAATTAAGAATTTTTTGGTGTCCGGGGAAGAAAATTCCTGATGCCAAAGGCAAGGCAAGGCAAGGCAAGGCAAGGCAAGGCAAGGCAAATTTCAAATTTCAAATTTCAAATTTCAAAAATTTAATTTAATTTAAAATCCCTCAGTTCAGGCCAGACAATTCAAACAACCAGGTTTTTAAGTCCCGGCGATTTTTGTGCCCAGGAGGTGAATTTTTTTTCCCACCCAAATGTATAAATAGACACCAGAATGAGATTCGGGGTTGAATTTTGTCCTTCAAAATGGTGTTTTTCATAGATTTTAAATTCAAGATATTTTTGGTGTGCGGGGAAGAAAATTCCTGATGCTGGAGTCAGGGATTTTTGTGCCCAGGAGGTGAATGTTTTTTTTACTCAAATCTAAAAACGGACACCCGAATGAGATTCAGGGTTGAATTTTGTCCTTTAAAATGGTGTTTATCATAATTTTTAAAAATCAAGATTTTGTTGGGAAGAAAATTCCTGATGCCGGAGTCAGGGATTTTTGTGCCCAGGAGGTGAATTTTTTTTTCCACCCAAATGTATAAATAGACACCAGAATGAGATTCGGGGTTGAATTTTGTCCTTCAAAATGGTGTTTTTCATAGATTTTAAATTCAAGATATTTTTGGTGTGCGGGGAAGAAAATTCCTGATGCTGGAGTCAGGGATTTTTGTGCCCAGGAGGTGAATGTTTTTTTTTACTCAAATCTAAAAACGGACACCCGAATGAGATTCAGGGTTGAATTTTGTCCTTTAAAATGGTGTTTATCATAATTTTTAAAAATCAAGATTTTGTTGGGAAGAAAATTCCTGATGCTGGAGTCAGGGATTTTTGTGCCCAGGAGGTGAATGTTTTTTTTTACTCAAATCTAAAAACGGACACCAGAATGAGATTCGGGGTTGAATTTCATCCTTAAAAATGGTGTTTTCATAGCTTTTAAAAATCAAGATATTTTTGGTGTCTGGGTAATAAAATTCCTTATGCCGATTTTTGTGCCCAGGAGGTGAAAAAAAAATTCTGACTCAAATCTAAAAACGGACACCAGAATGAGATTCGTGGTTGCTTTTTGTCCTTAAAAATGTCATTTTTCATAGCATTTAAAAATCAAGATTTTTTTGGTGTGCGGGGAAGAAAATTCCTGATGCCGGGGTCAGGGATTTTTGTGCCCAGGAGGTGAATATTTTTTTTGACCCAAATGTAAAAACGGATGCCAGAATTAGATTTGCGGTTGAATTTCGTCCTTCAAAATGGTGTTTTTCATAGTTTTTAAAAATGAAGATTTTTTTGGTGTCCGGGGAAGATAATTCCTGATGCCGGGGTCAGGGATTTTTGTGCCCAGGAGGTGAAATTTTTTCCCACCCCCAAATCTAAAAACCGACACCAGAATGAGATTCAGGGTTGAATTTCATTCTCAAAAATGGTGTTTTTCATAGCTTTTAAAAATCAAGATTTATTTCGTGTCCGGGGAAGAAAATTCCTGATGCCGGAGTCAGGGATTTTTGTGCCCAGGAGGTGAAATTTTTTTCCCCACCCAAATCTATAAACGGACGCCGGAATGAGATTCGGGGTTGAATTTCGTGCTTAAAAATGGTGTTTTTCATAGCTTTTAAAAATCAAGAATTTTTTGGTGTCCGGGGAAGAAAATTCCTGATGCTGGGGTCAGAGAGTTTTGTGCCCAGGAGGTGAATTTTTTTTCCCCACCCAAATCTATAAACAGACGCCGGAATGAGATTCGGGGTTGAATTTCGTGCTTAAAAATGGTGTTTTTCATAGCTTTTAAAAATCAAGAATTTTTTGGTGTCCGGGGAAGAAAATTCCTGATGCCGGAGTCAGGGATTTTTGTGCCCAGGAGGTGAAATTTTTTCCCACCCCCAAATCTAAAAACCGACACCAGAATGAGATTCAGGGTTGAATTTCATTCTCAAAAATGGTGTTTTTCATAGCTTTTAAAAATCAAGATTTATTTCGTGTCCGGGGAAGAAAATTCCTGATGCCGGAGTCAGGGATTTTTGTGCCCAGGAGGTGAAAAATTTTTTTTGACTCAAATGTAAAAACAGACAGCCGAATGAGATTCAGGGTTGAATTTTGTCCTTTAAAATGGTGTTTATCATAATTTTTAAAAATCAAGATTTTGTTGGGAAGAAAATTCCTGATGCCGGAGTCAGGGATTTTTGTGCCCAGGAGGTGAAATTTTTTTCCACCCAAATGTAAAAACGCACACTAGAATGAGATTCGGGGTTGAATTTCATTCTTAAAAATGGTGTTTTTCATAGCTTTTAAAAATTAAGAATTTTTTGGTGTCCGGGGAAGAAAATTCCTGATGCCAAAGGCAAGGCAAGGCAAGGCAAGGCAAGGCAAGGCAAGGCAAATTTCAAATTTCAAATTTCAAAAATTTAATTTAATTTAAAATCCCTCAGTTCAGGCCAGACAATTCAAACAACCAGGTTTTTAAGTCCCGGCGATTTTTGTGCCCAGGAGGTGAATTTTTTTTTCCACCCAAATGTATAAATAGACACCAGAATGAGATTCGGGGTTGAATTTTGTCCTTCAAAATGGTGTTTTTCATAGATTTTAAATTCAAGATATTTTTGGTGTGCGGGGAAGAAAATTCCTGATGCTGGAGTCAGGGATTTTTGTGCCCAGGAGGTGAATGTTTTTTTTTACTCAAATCTAAAAACGGACACCCGAATGAGATTCAGGGTTGAATTTTGTCCTTTAAAATGGTGTTTATCATAATTTTTAAAAATCAAGATTTTGTTGGGAAGAAAATTCCTGATGCCGGAGTCAGGGATTTTTGTGCCCAGGAGGTGAATTTTTTTTTCCACCCAAATGTATAAATAGACACCAGAATGAGATTCGGGGTTGAATTTTGTCCTTCAAAATGGTGTTTTTCATAGATTTTAAATTCAAGATATTTTTGGTGTGCGGGGAAGAAAATTCCTGATGCTGGAGTCAGGGATTTTTGTGCCCAGGAGGTGAATGTTTTTTTTTTACTCAAATCTAAAAACGGACACCCGAATGAGATTCAGGGTTGAATTTTGTCCTTTAAAATGGTGTTTATCATAATTTTTAAAAATCAAGATTTTGTTGGGAAGAAAATTCCTGATGCTGGAGTCAGGGATTTTTGTGCCCAGGAGGTGAATGTTTTTTTTTTACTCAAATCTAAAAACGGACACCAGAATGAGATTCGGGGTTGAATTTCATCCTTAAAAATGGTGTTTTCATAGCTTTTAAAAATCAAGATTTTTTTGGTGTCTGGGTAATAAAATTCCTTATGCCGATTTTTGTGCCCAGGAGGTGAAAAAAAAATTCTGACTCAAATCTAAAAACGGACACCAGAATGAGATTCGTGGTTGCTTTTTGTCCTTAAAAATGTCATTTTTCATAGCATTTAAAAATCAAGATTTTTTTGGTGTGCGGGGAAGAAAATTCCTGATGCCGGGGTCAGGGATTTTTGTGCCCAGGAGGTGAATATTTTTTTTGACCCAAATGTAAAAACGGATGCCAGAATTAGATTTGCGGTTGAATTTCGTCCTTCAAAATGGTGTTTTTCATAGTTTTTAAAAATTAAGATTTTTTTGGTGTCCGGGGAAGATAATTCCTGATGCCGGGGTCAGGGATTTTTGTGCCCAGGAGGTGAAATTTTTTCCCACCCCCAAATCTAAAAACCGACACCAGAATGAGATTCAGGGTTGAATTTCATTCTCAAAAATGGTGTTTTTCATAGCTTTTAAAAATCAAGATTTATTTCGTGTCCGGGGAAGAAAATTCCTGATGCCGGAGTCAGGGATTTTTGTGCCCAGGAGGTGAAATTTTTTTCCCCACCCAAATCTATAAACGGACGCCGGAATGAGATTCGGGGTTGGATTTCGTGCTTAAAAATGGTGTTTTTCATAGCTTTTAAAAATCAAGAATTTTTTGGTGTCCGGGGAAGAAAATTCCTGATGCTGGGGTCAGAGAGTTTTGTGCCCAGGAGGTGAATTTTTTTTCCCCACCCAAATCTATAAACAGACGCCGGAATGAGATTCGGGGTTGAATTTCGTGCTTAAAAATGGTGTTTTTCATAACTTTTAAAAATCAAGAATTTTTTGGTGTCCGGGGAAGAAAATTCCTGATGCCGGAGTCAGGGACTTTTCTGCCCAGGAGGTGAAATTATTTTCCACCCAAATGTAAAAACGCACACCAGAATGAGATTCGGGGTTGAATTTCATTCTTAAAAATGATGTTTTTCATAGCTTTTAAAAATCAAGAATTTTTTGGTGTCCCGGGAAGAAAATTCCTGATGCCGGAGTCAGGGATTTTTGTGCCCAGGAGGTGAAATTTTTTCCCACCCCCAAATCTAAAAACCGACACCAGAATGAGATTCAGGGTTGAATTTCATTCTCAAAAATGGTGTTTTTCATAGCTTTTAAAAATCAAGATTTATTTCGTGTCCGGGGAAGAAAATTCCTGATGCCGGAGTCAGGGATTTTTGTGCCCAGGAGGTGAAAAATTTTTTTTGACTCAAATGTAAAAACAGACAGCCGAATGAGATTCAGGGTTGAATTTTGTCCTTTAAAATGGTGTTTATCATAATTTTTAAAAATCAAGATTTTGTTGGGAAGAAAATTCCTGATGCCGGAGTCAGGGATTTTTGTGCCCAGGAGGTGAAATTTTTTTCCACCCAAATGTAAAAACGCACACTAGAATGAGATTCGGGGTTGAATTTCATTCTTAAAAATGGTGTTTTTCATAGCTTTTAAAAATTAAGAATTTTTTGGTGTCCGGGGAAGAAAATTCCTGATGCCAAAGGCAAGGCAAGGCAAGGCAAGGCAAGGCAAGGCAAGGCAAATTTCAGATTTCAAATTTCAAATTTCAAAAATTTAATTTAATTTAAAATCCCTCAGTTCAGGCCAGACAATTCAAACAACCAGGTTTTTAAGTCCCGGCGATTTTTGTGCCCAGGAGGTGAATTTTTTTCCCCACCCAAATGTATAAATAGACACCAGAATGAGATTCGGGGTTGAATTTTGTCCTTCAAAATGGTGTTTTTCATAGATTTTAAATTCAAGATATTTTTGGTGTGCGGGGAAGAAAATTCCTGATGCTGGAGTCAGGGATTTTTGTGCCCAGGAGGTGAATGTTTTTTTTTACTCAAATCTAAAAACGGACACCCGAATGAGATTCAGGGTTGAATTTTGTCCTTTAAAATGGTGTTTATCATAATTTTTAAAAATCAAGATTTTGTTGGGAAGAAAATTCCTGATGCCGGAGTCAGGGATTTTTGTGCCCAGGAGGTGAATTTTTTTTCCCACCCAAATGTATAAATAGACACCAGAATGAGATTCGGGGTTGAATTTTGTCCTTCAAAATGGTGTTTTTCATAGATTTTAAATTCAAGATATTTTTGGTGTGCGGGGAAGAAAATTCCTGATGCTGGAGTCAGGGATTTTTGTGCCCAGGAGGTGAATGTTTTTTTTTACTCAAATCTAAAAACGGACACCCGAATGAGATTCAGGGTTGAATTTTGTCCTTTAAAATGGTGTTTATCATAATTTTTAAAAATCAAGATTTTGTTGGGAAGAAAATTCCTGATGCTGGAGTCAGGGATTTTTGTGCCCAGGAGGTGAATGTTTTTTTTTTACTCAAATCTAAAAACGGACACCAGAATGAGATTCGGGGTTGAATTTCATCCTTAAAAATGGTGTTTTCATAGCTTTTAAAAATCAAGATTTTTTTGGTGTCTGGGTAATAAAATTCCTTATGCCGATTTTTGTGCCCAGGAGGTGAAAAAAAAATTCTGACTCAAATCTAAAAACGGACACCAGAATGAGATTCGTGGTTGCTTTTTGTCCTTAAAAATGTCATTTTTCATAGCATTTAAAAATCAAGATTTTTTTGGTGTGCGGGGAAGAAAATTCCTGATGCCGGGGTCAGGGATTTTTGTGCCCAGGAGGTGAATATTTTTTTTGACCCAAATGTAAAAACGGATGCCAGAATTAGATTTGCGGTTGAATTTCGTCCTTCAAAATGGTGTTTTTCATAGTTTTTAAAAATGAAGATTTTTTTGGTGTCCGGGGAAGATAATTCCTGATGCCGGGGTCAGGGATTTTTGTGCCCAGGAGGTGAAATTTTTTCCCACCCCCAAATCTAAAAACCGACACCAGAATGAGATTCAGGGTTGAATTTCATTCTCAAAAATGGTGTTTTTCATAGCTTTTAAAAATCAAGATTTATTTCGTGTCCGGGGAAGAAAATTCCTGATGCCGGAGTCAGGGATTTTTGTGCCCAGGAGGTGAAATTTTTTTCCCCACCCAAATCTATAAACGGACGCCGGAATGAGATTCGGGGTTGAATTTCGTGCTTAAAAATGGTGTTTTTCATAGCTTTTAAAAATCAAGAATTTTTTGGTGTCCGGGGAAGAAAATTCCTGATGCTGGGGTCAGAGAGTTTTGTGCCCAGGAGGTGAATTTTTTTTTCCACCCAAATGTATAAATAGACACCAGAATGAGATTCGGGGTTGAATTTTGTCCTTCAAAATGGTGTTTTTCATAGATTTTAAATTCAAGATATTTTTGGTGTGCGGGGAAGAAAATTCCTGATGCTGGAGTCAGGGATTTTTGTGCCCAGGAGGTGAATGTTTTTTTTTACTCAAATCTAAAAACGGACACCAGAATGAGATTCGGGGTTGAATTTCATCCTTAAAAATGGTGTTTTCATAGCTTTTAAAAATCAAGATTTTTTTGGTGTCTGGGTAATAAAATTCCTTATGCCGATTTTTGTGCCCAGGAGGTGAAAAAAAAATTCTGACTCAAATCTAAAAACGGACACCAGAATGAGATTCGTGGTTGCTTTTTGTCCTTAAAAATGTCATTTTTCATAGCATTTAAAAATCAAGATTTTTTTGGTGTGCGGGGAAGAAAATTCCTGATGCCGGGGTCAGGGATTTTTGTGCCCAGGAGGTGAATATTTTTTTTGACCCAAATGTAAAAACGGATGCCAGAATTAGATTTGCGGTTGAATTTCGTCCTTCAAAATGGTGTTTTTCATAGTTTTTAAAAATGAAGATTTTTTTGGTGTCCGGGGAAGATAATTCCTGATGCCGGGGTCAGGGATTTTTGTGCCCAGGAGGTGAAATTTTTTCCCACCCCCAAATCTAAAAACCGACACCAGAATGAGATTCAGGGTTGAATTTCATTCTCAAAAATGGTGTTTTTCATAGCTTTTAAAAATCAAGATTTATTTCGTGTCCGGGGAAGAAAATTCCTGATGCCGGAGTCAGGGATTTTTGTGCCCAGGAGGTGAAATTTTTTTCCCCACCCAAATCAATAAACGGACGCCGGAATGAGATTCGGGGTTGAATTTCGTGCTTAAAAATGGTGTTTTTCATAGCTTTTAAAAATCAAGAATTTTTTGGTGTCCGGGGAAGAAAATTCCTGATGCTGGGGTCAGAGAGTTTTGTGCCCAGGAGGTGAATTTTTTTTTCCACCCAAATGTATAAATAGACACCAGAATGAGATTCGGGGTTGAATTTTGTCCTTCAAAATGGTGTTTTTCATAGATTTTAAATTCAAGATATTTTTGGTGTGCGGGGAAGAAAATTCCTGATGCTGGAGTCAGGGATTTTTGTGCCCAGGAGGTGAATGTTTTTTTTTACTCAAATCTAAAAACGGACACCCGAATGAGATTCAGGGTTGAATTTTGTCCTTTAAAATGGTGTTTATCATAATTTTTAAAAATCAAGATTTTGTTGGGAAGAAAATTCCTGATGCCGGAGTCAGGGATTTTTGTGCCCAGGAGGTGAATTTTTTTTTCCACCCAAATGTATAAATAGACACCAGAATGAGATTCGGGGTTGAATTTTGTCCTTCAAAATGGTGTTTTTCATAGATTTTAAATTCAAGATATTTTTGGTGTGCGGGGAAGAAAATTCCTGATGCTGGAGTCAGGGATTTTTGTGCCCAGGAGGTGAATGTTTTTTTTTACTCAAATCTAAAAACGGACACCAGAATGAGATTCGGGGTTGAATTTCATCCTTAAAAATGGTGTTTTCATAGCTTTTAAAAATCAAGATTTTTTTGGTGTCTGGGTAATAAAATTCCTTATGCCGATTTTTGTGCCCAGGAGGTGAAAAAAAAATTCTGACTCAAATCTAAAAACGGACACCAGAATGAGATTCGTGGTTGCTTTTTGTCCTTAAAAATGTCATTTTTCATAGCATTTAAAAATCAAGATTTTTTTGGTGTGCGGGGAAGAAAATTCCTGATGCCGGGGTCAGGGATTTTTGTGCCCAGGAGGTGAATATTTTTTTTGACCCAAATGTAAAAACGGATGCCAGAATTAGATTTGCGGTTGAATTTCGTCCTTCAAAATGGTGTTTTTCATAGTTTTTAAAAATGAAGATTTTTTTGGTGTCCGGGGAAGATAATTCCTGATGCCGGGGTCAGGGATTTTTGTGCCCAGGAGGTGAAATTTTTTCCCACCCCCAAATCTAAAAACCGACACCAGAATGAGATTCAGGGTTGAATTTCATTCTCAAAAATGGTGTTTTTCATAGCTTTTAAAAATCAAGATTTATTTCGTGTCCGGGGAAGAAAATTCCTGATGCCGGAGTCAGGGATTTTTGTGCCCAGGAGGTGAAATTTTTTTCCCCACCCAAATCAATAAACGGACGCCGGAATGAGATTCGGGGTTGAATTTCGTGCTTAAAAATGGTGTTTTTCATAGCTTTTAAAAATCAAGAATTTTTTGGTGTCCGGGGAAGAAAATTCCTGATGCTGGGGTCAGAGAGTTTTGTGCCCAGGAGGTGAATTTTTTTTTCCACCCAAATGTATAAATAGACACCAGAATGAGATTCGGGGTTGAATTTTGTCCTTCAAAATGGTGTTTTTCATAGATTTTAAATTCAAGATATTTTTGGTGTGCGGGGAAGAAAATTCCTGATGCTGGAGTCAGGGATTTTTGTGCCCAGGAGGTGAATGTTTTTTTTTACTCAAATCTAAAAACGGACACCCGAATGAGATTCAGGGTTGAATTTTGTCCTTTAAAATGGTGTTTATCATAATTTTTAAAAATCAAGATTTTGTTGGGAAGAAAATTCCTGATGCCGGAGTCAGGGATTTTTGTGCCCAGGAGGTGAATTTTTTTTTCCACCCAAATGTATAAATAGACACCAGAATGAGATTCGGGGTTGAATTTTGTCCTTCAAAATGGTGTTTTTCATAGATTTTAAATTCAAGATATTTTTGGTGTGCGGGGAAGAAAATTCCTGATGCTGGAGTCAGGGATTTTTGTGCCCAGGAGGTGAATGTTTTTTTTTTACTCAAATCTAAAAACGGACACCAGAATGAGATTCGGGGTTGAATTTCATCCTTAAAAATGGTGTTTTCATAGCTTTTAAAAATCAAGATTTTTTTGGTGTCTGGGTAATAAAATTCCTTATGCCGATTTTTGTGCCCAGGAGGTGAAAAAAAAATTCTGACTCAAATCTAAAAACGGACACCAGAATGAGATTCGTGGTTGCTTTTTGTCCTTAAAAATGTCATTTTTCATAGCATTTAAAAATCAAGATTTTTTTGGTGTGCGGGGAAGAAAATTCCTGATGCCGGGGTCAGGGATTTTTGTGCCCAGGAGGTGAATATTTTTTTTGACCCAAATGTAAAAACGGATGCCAGAATTAGATTTGCGGTTGAATTTCGTCCTTCAAAATGGTGTTTTTCATAGTTTTTAAAAATGAAGATTTTTTTGGTGTCCGGGGAAGATAATTCCTGATGCCGGGGTCAGGGATTTTTGTGCCCAGGAGGTGAAATTTTTTCCCACCCCCAAGTCTAAAAACCGACACCAGAATGAGATTCAGGGTTGAATTTCATTCTCAAAAATGGTGTTTTTCATAGCTTTTAAAAATCAAGATTTATTTCGTGTCCGGGGAAGAAAATTCCTGATGCCGGAGTCAGGGATTTTTGTGCCCAGGAGGTGAAATTTTTTTCCCCACCCAAATCTATAAACGGACGCCGGAATGAGATTCGGGGTTGAATTTCGTGCTTAAAAATGGTGTTTTTCATAGCTTTTAAAAATCAAGAATTTTTTGGTGTCCGGGGAAGAAAATTCCTGATGCTGGGGTCAGAGAGTTTTGTGCCCAGGAGGTGAATTTTTTTTCCCCACCCAAATCTATAAACAGACGCCGGAATGAGATTCGGGGTTGAATTTCGTGCTTAAAAATGGTGTTTTTCATAGCTTTTAAAAATCAAGAATTTTTTGGTGTCCGGGGAAGAAAATTCCTGATGCCGGAGTCAGGGACTTTTCTGCCCAGGAGGTGAAATTATTTTCCACCCAAATGTAAAAACGCACACCAGAATGAGATTCGGGGTTGAATTTCATTCTTAAAAATGATGTTTTTCATAGCTTTTAAAAATCAAGAATTTTTTGGTGTCCCGGGAAGAAAATTCCTGATGCCGGAGTCAGGGATTTTTGTGCCCAGGAGGTGAAATTTTTTCCCACCCCCAAATCTAAAAACCGACACCAGAATGAGATTCAGGGTTGAATTTCATTCTCAAAAATGGTGTTTTTCATAGCTTTTAAAAATCAAGATTTATTTCGTGTCCGGGGAAGAAAATTCCTGATGCCGGAGTCAGGGATTTTTGTGCCCAGGAGGTGAAAAATTTTTTTTGACTCAAATGTAAAAACAGACAGCCGAATGAGATTCAGGGTTGAATTTTGTCCTTTAAAATGGTGTTTATCATAATTTTTAAAAATCAAGATTTTGTTGGGAAGAAAATTCCTGATGCCGGAGTCAGGGATTTTTGTGCCCAGGAGGTGAAATTTTTTTCCACCCAAATGTAAAAACGCACACTAGAATGAGATTCGGGGTTGAATTTCATTCTTAAAAATGGTGTTTTTCATAGCTTTTAAAAATCAAGATTTTTTTGGTGCCCGGGGAAGAAAATTCCTGATGCCGGAGTCAGGGACTTTTGTGCCCAGGAGGTGAAATTATTTTCCACCGAAATGTAAAAACGCACACCAGAATGAAATTCGGGGTTGAATTTCATTCTTAAAAATGATGTTTTTCATAGCTTTTAAAAATCAAGATTTTTTTGGTGTCCGGGGAAGAAAATTCCTGATGCCGATTTTTGTGCCCAGGAGTTGAAAAATAATTTCTGACTCAAATCTAAAAACGGATACCAGAATGAGATGTGGGGTTGAATTCCTTCCTTAAAAATGGTGTTTTTCATAGTTTATAAAAATCAAGATTTATTTCGTGTCCGGGGAAGAAAATTCCTGATGCCGGAGGCAAGGCAAGGCAAGGCAAGGCAAGGCAAGGCAAGGCAAGGCAAGGCAAGGCAAGGCAAGGCAAGGCAAGGCAAGGCAAGGCAAGGCAAAGCAAAGCAAGGCAAGGCAAGGCAAATTTCAAATTTCAAATTTCAAATTTCAAATTTCAAATTTCAAATTTCAAATTTCAAATTTCAAATTTCAAATTTCAAATTTCAAATTTCAAATTTCAAATTACAAATTACAAATTTCAAATTTCAAATTCCAAATTTCAAATTTCAAATTTCAAATTTCTTTAATTTTATTTAATTTAATTTAAAATCCCTCAGTCCAGGCCAGACAATTCAAACAACCAGGTTTTTAGGTCCCGGTGATTTTTGTGCCCAGGAGGTGAAATTTTTTTTCCATCCAAATGTATAAATAGACACCAGAATGAGATTCGGGGTTGAATTTCGTCCTTCAAAATGGTGTTTTTCATAGATTTTAAATTCAAGATTTTTTTGGTGTGCGGGGAAGAAAATTCCTGATGCCGGAGTCAGGGATTTTTGTGCCCAGGAGGTGAATGTTTTTTTTTTACTCAAATCTAAAAACGGACACCAGAATGAGATTCGGGGTTGAATTTCATCCTTAAAAATGGTGTTTTCATAGCTTTTAAAAATCAAGTTTTTTTGGTGTCTGGGTAAGAAAATTCCTTATGCCGATTTTTGTGCCCAGGAGGTGAAAAAAAATTTCTGACTCAAATCTAAAAACGGACACCAGAATGAGATTCGGGGTTGCTTTTTGTCCTTAAAAATGTCATTTTTCATAGCATTTAAAAATCAAGATTTTTTTGGTGTGCGGGGAAGAAAATTCCTGATACTGGAGTCAGGGATTTTTGTGCCCAGGAGGTGAAATTATTTTTTTGACTCAAATGTAAAAACAGACACCCGAATAGATTCAGGGTTGAATTTTGTCCTTAAAAATGGTGTTTTTCATCATTTTTAAAAATCAAGATTTTGTTGGGAAGAAAATGCCTGATGCCGGAGTCAGGGATTTTTGTGCCCAGGAGGTGAAATTTTTTTATTGACTCAAATGTAAAAACTGACACCAGAATGAAATTCGGGGTTGAATTTCTTCCTTAAAAATGCTGTTTTTCATAGTTTATAAAAATCAAGATTTTTTTGGTATCCGGGGAAGAAAATTCCTGATGCCAGGGTCAGGGATTTTTGTGCCCAGGAGGTGAAATATTTTTTCCCACCCAAATCTATAAACGGACGCCGGAATGAGATTCGGGGTTGAATTTCGTGCTTAAAAATGGTGTTTTTCATAGCTTTTAAAAATCAAGATTTTTTTGGTGCCCGGGGAAGAAAATTCCTGATGCCGGAGTCAGGGACTTTTGTGCCCAGGAGGTGAAATTATTTTCCACCGAAATGTAAAAACGCACACCAGAATGAAATTCGGGGTTGAATTTCATTCTGAAAAATGATGTTTTTCATAGCTTTTAAAAATCAAGATTTTTTTGGTGTCCGGGGAAGAAAATTCCTGATGCCGATTTTTGTGCCCAGGAGTTGAAAAATAATTTCTGACTCAAATCTAAAAACGGATACCAGAATGAGATGTGGGGTTGAATTCCTTCCTTAAAAATGGTGTTTTTCATAGTTTATAAAAATCAAGATTTATTTCGTGTCCGGGGAAGAAAATTCCTGATGCCGGAGGCAAGGCAAGGCAAGGCAAGGCAAGGCAAGGCAAGGCAAGGCAAAGCAAGGCAAGGCAAGGCAAGGCAAATTTCAAATTTCAAATTTCAAATTTCAAATTTCAAATTTCAAATTTCAAATTTCAAATTTCAAATTTCAAATTTCAAATTTCAAATTTCAAATTTCAAATTTCAAATTTCAAATTTCAAATTTCAAATTTCAAATTTCAAATTTCAAATTTCAAATTTCAAATTTCTTTAATTTTATTTAATTTAATTTAAAATCCCTCAGTCCAGGCCAGACAATTCAAACAACCAGGTTTTTAGGTCCCGGCGATTTTTGTGCCCAGGAGGTGAAATTTTTTTTCCATCCAAATGTATAAATAGACACCAGAATGAGATTCGGGGTTGAATTTCGTCCTTCAAAATGGTGTTTTTCATAGATTTTAAATTCAAGATTTTTTTGGTGTGCGGGGAAGAAAATTCCTGATGCCGGAGTCAGGGATTTTTGTGCCCAGGAGGTGAATGATTTTTTTTTTACTCAAATCTAAAAACGGACACCAGAATGAGATTCGGGGTTGAATTTCATCCTTAAAAATGGTGTTTTCATAGCTTTTAAAAATCAAGATTTTTTTGGTGTCTGGGTAAGAAAATTCCTTATGCCGATTTTTGTGCCCAGGAGGTGAAAAAAAAATTCTGACTCAAATCTAAAAACGGACACCAGAATGAGATTCGGGGTTGCTTTTTGTCCTTAAAAATGTCATTTTTCATAGCATTTAAAAATCAAGATTTTTTTGGTGTGCGGGGAAGAAAATTCCTGATGCCGGAGTCAGGGATTTTTGTGCCCAGGAGGTGAAATTTTTTTCCACCCAAATGTCAAAACGCACACTAGAATGAGATTCGGGGTTGAATTTCATTCTTAAAAATGGTGTTTTTCATTGCTTTTAAAAATCAAGATATTTTTGGTGTCCGGGGAAGAAAATTCCTGATGCCAGGGTCAGGGATTTTTGTGCCCAGGAGGTGAATATTTTTTTTGACCCAAATGTAAAAACAGATGCCAGAATTAGATTTGGGGTTGAATTTCGTCCTTCAAAATGGTGTTTTTCATAGTTTTTAAAAATCAAGATTTTTTTGGTGTCCGGGGAAGATAATTCCTGATGCCGGAGTCAGGGATTTTTGGGCCCAGGAGGTGAAATTTTTTTTTTGACTCAAATGTAAAAACAGACACCCAAATAGATTCAGGGTTGAATTTTGTCCTTAAAAATGGTGTTTTTCATCATTTTTAAAAATCAAGATTTTGTTGGGAAGAAAATTCCTGATGCCGGAGTCAGGGATTTTTGGGCCCAGGAGGCGAAATTATTTTCCACCCAAATGTAAAAACGCACACCAGAATGAGATTCGGGGTTGAATTTCATTCTTAAAAATGATGTTTTTCATTGCTTTTAAAAATCAAGATTTATTTCGTGTCCGGGGAAGAAAATTCCTGATGCCGGAGTCAGGGATTTTTGTGCCCAGGAGGTGAAATTTTTTTTTCCACCCAAATGTAAAAACGGACACCAGAATGAGATTCGGGGTTGAATTTCTTCCTTAAAAATGGTGTTTATCATAATTTTTAAAAATCAAGATTTTGTTGGGAAGAAAATTCCTGATGCCGGAGTCAGGGATTTTTGGGCCCAGGAGGTGAAATTCTTTTCCACCCAAATGTAAAAACGCACACTAGAATGAGATTCGGGGTTGAATTTCATTCTTAAAAATGGTGTTTTTCATAGCTTTTAAAAATTAAGAATTTTTTGGTGTCCGGGGAAGAAAATTCCTGATGCCGAAGGCAAGGCAAGGCAAAGCAAGGCAAGGAAAGGCAACTTTCAACTTTCAACTTTCAACTTTCAACTTTCAAATTTCAAATTTCAAATTTCAAATTTCAAATTTCAAATTTCAAATTTCAAATTTCAAATTTCAAATTTCAAATTTCAAATTTCAAATTTCAAATTTCAAATTTCAAATTTCAAATTTCAAATTTCAAATTTCAAATTTCAAATTTCAAATTTCAAATTTCAAATTTCAAATTTCAAATTTCAAATTTCAAATTTCAAATTTCAAATTTCAAATTTCAAATTTCAAATTTCAAATTTCAAATTTCAAATTTCAAATTTCAAATTTCAAATTTCAAATTTCAAATTTCTTCAATTTTATTTAATTTAATTTAAAATCCCTCAGTCCAGGCCAAACAATTCAAACAACCAGGTTTTTAAGTCCCGGCGATTTTTGTGCCCTGGAGGTGAAATTTTTTTTCCACCCAAATGTATAAATAGACACCAGAATGAGATTCGGGGTTGAATGTTCTCCTTCAAAATGGTGTTTTTCATAGCTTTTAAAAATCAAGAATTTTTTGGTGTCCCGGGAAGAAAATTCCTGATGCCGGAGTCAGGGATTTTTGTGCCCAGGAGGTGAAATTTTTTTTTCCACCCAAATGTAAAAACGGACACCAGAATGAGATTCGGGGTTGAATTTCTTCCTTAAAAATGGTGTTTATCATAATTTTTAAAAATCAAGATTTTGTTGGGAAGAAAATTCCTGATGCCGGAGTCAGGGATTTTTGGGCCCAGGAGGTGAAATGTTTTTCCACCCAAATGTAAAAACGCACACTAGAATGAGATTCGGGGTTGAATTTCATTCTTAAAAATGGTGTTTTTCATAGCTTTTAAAAATTAAGAATTTTTTGGTGTCCGGGGAAGAAAATTCCTGATGCCGGAGTCAGGGATTTTTGTGCCCAGGAGGTGAAATTTTTTTTCCACCCAAATGTAAAAACGGACACCAGAATGAGATTCGGGGTTGAATTTCTTCCTTAAAAATGGTGTTTATCATAATTTTTAAAAATCAAGATTTTGTTGGGAAGAAAATTCCTGATGCCGGAGTCAGGGATTTTTGGGCCCAGGAGGTGAAATGTTTTTCCACCCAAATGTAAAAACGCACACTAGAATGAGATTCGGGGTTGAATTTCATTCTTAAAAATGGTGTTTTTCATAGCTTTTAAAAATTAAGAATTTTTTGGTGTCCCGGGAAGAAAATTCCTGATGCCGGAGTCAGGGATTTTTGTGCCCAGGAGGTGAAATTTTTTTTTCCACCCAAATGAAAAACGGACACCAGAATGAGATTCGGGGTTGAATTTCTTCCTTAAAAATCGTGTTTATCATAATTTTTAAAAATCAAGATTTTGTTCGGAAGAAAATTCCTGATGCCAGGGTCAGGGATTTTTGTGCCCAGAAGGTGAATTTTTTTTTCCACTCAAATCTATAAACGGACGCCGGAATGAGATTCGGGGTTGAATTTCATGCTTAAAAATGGTGTTTTTCATAGCTTTTAAAAATCAAGATTTTTTTGGTGTCCGGGGAAGAAAATTCCTGATGCCAGGGTCAGGGATTTTTGTGCCCAGGAGGTGAATATTTTTTTTGACCCAAATGTAAAAACAGATGCCAGAATTAGATTTGGGGTTGAATTTCGTCCTTCAAAATGGTGTTTTTCATAGTTTTTAAAAATCAAGAATTTTTTGGTGTCCCGGGAAGAAAATTCCTGATGCCGGAGTCAGGGATTTTTGTGCCCAGGAGGTGAAATTTTTTTTTCCACCCAAATGTAAAAACGGACACCAGAATGAGATTCGGGGTTGAATTTCTTCCTTAAAAATGGTGTTTATCATAATTTTTAAAAATCAAGATTTTGTTGGGAAGAAAATTCCTGATGCCGGAGTCAGGGTTTTTTGGGCCTAGGAGGTGAAATGTTTTTCCACCCAAATGTAAAAATGCACACTAGAATGAGATTCGGGGTTGAATTTCATTCTTAAAAATTGTGTTTTTCATAGCTTTTAAAAATTAAGAATTTTTTGGTGTCCGGGGAAGAAAATTCCTGATGCCGGAGTCAGGGATTTTTGTGCCCAGGAGGTGAAATTTTTTTTCCACCCAAATGTAAAAACGGACACCAGAATGAGATTCGGGGTTGAATTTCTTCCTTAAAAATGGTGTTTATCATAATTTTTAAAAATCAAGATTTTGTTGGGAAGAAAATTCCTGATGCCGGAGTCAGGGATATTTGGGCCCAGGAGGTGAAATGTTTTTCCATCCAAATGTAAAAATGCACACTAGAATGAGATTCGGGGTTGAATTTCATTCTTAAAAATGGTGTTTTTCATAGCTTTTAAAAATTAAGAATTTTTTTGTGTCCGGGGAAGAAAATTCCTGATGCCGAAGGCAAGGCAAGGCAAAGCAAGGCAAGGCAAGGCAAATTTCAAATTTCAAATTTCAAATTTCAAATTTCAAATTTCAAATTTCAAATTTCAAATTTCAAATTTCAAATTTCAAATTTCAAATTTCAAATTTCAAATTTCAAATTTCAAATTTCAAATTTCAAATTTCAAATTTCAAATTTCAAATTTCAAATTTCAAATTTCAAATTTCAAATTTCAAATTTCAAATTTCAAATTTCAAATTTCAAATTTCAAATTATTTCAAATTTCAAATTTCAAATTTCAAATTTCAAATTTCAAATTTCAAATTTCAAATTTCAAATTTCAAATTTCAAATTTCAAATTTCAAATTTCAAATTATTGTTGTTGTTGTTGTTAGTTGCGAAGTCGTGTCCGACCCATCGCGACCCTATGGACAATGTTCCTCCAGGCTTTCCTGTCCTCTACCATCTTCTGGAGTCCATTTAAGCTCACGCCTACTGCTTCAGTGACTCCATCCAGCCACCTCATTCTCTGTCGTCCCCTTCTTCTATTGCCCTCAATCTTTCCCAGCATTAGGCTCTTCTCCAGTGAGTCCTTCCTCCTCATTAGGTGGCCAAAGTATTTGAGTTTTAGCTTCAGGATCTGGCCTTCTAAAGAGCAGTCAGGGTTGATCTCCTCTAGGACTGACCGGTTTGATCGCCTTGCAGTCCAAGGGACTCGCAGGAGTCTTCTCCAGCACCAGAGTTCAAAGGCCTCAATTCTTTTGCGCTCAGCCTTTCTTATGGTCCAACTTTCACTGCCATACATTGCAACTGGGAAGACCATAGCCTTGACTATACGCACTTTTGTTGACAGGGTGATGTCTCTGCTTTTTAGTGTGCTGTCTAGATTTGCCATGGCTTTCCTCCCGAGGAGCAAGCGTCTTTTAATTTCTTGACTACAGTCCCCATCTGCAGTGATCTTGGAGCCCAGGAAAATAAAATCTGTCACTACCTCCATTTCTTCCCCATCTATTTGCCAGGAATTGAGAGGGCCGGATGCCATGATCTTGGTTTTCTTAATGTTTAGTTTCAACCCAACTTTTGCACTCTCCTTCTTCACTCGCAACAAGAGACTCTTCAGTTCCTCTTCACTTTCTGTCATTAGAGTGGTATCATCTGCATATCTTAGGTTGTTGATATTTCTTCCAGCAATCTTAATTCCAACTTTTGATTCATCTAGCCCTGCCTTTCTCATGATGTGCTCTGCATATAAGTTAAATAGGCAAGGCGACAGTATACAGCCTTGCCGGACTCCTTTCCCAATTTGGAACCAATCAGTGGTTCCGTGTCCAGTTCTCACTGTTGCTTCTTGGCCCGCATATAGGTTTCTCAAGAGACAAATAAGATGTTCTGGTACTCCCATCTCTTTAAGAACTTGCCACAGTTTGTTATGATCCACACAATCAAAGGCTTTAGCATAGTCAATGAAGCAGAAGTAGATGTTTTTCTGGAACTCTCTAGCTTTCTCCATGATCCAGCGTATGTTGGCTATTTGATCTCTAGTTCCTCTGCCTCTTCGAAATCCTGCCTGTACTTCTGGTAGTTCTCGATCCACATACTGCTGGAGTCTAGCTTGTAGGATTTTAAGCATAACTTTACTAGCATGAGAAATGAGTGCAATGGTGCGATAGTTTGAACATTCTTTGGCACTGCCTTTCTTTGGAATTGGAATGTAAACTGATCTTTTCCAATCCTGTGGCCACTGTTGAGTTTTCCAAATTTGCTGGCAAATTGAGTGTAGCACTTTTACTGCATCGTCTTTTAAGATTTTGAATAGCTCAGCTGGAATACTGTCACCTCCACTAGCTTTGTTGTTGCTCAGCTTTTCTAAGGCCCACTTCACTTCACATTCTAGGATGTCTGGCTCGAGGTCAGTGACCACATCATTGTGATTATCTGGGACGTTAAGCTCATTCTTGTATAGTTCTTCTGTGTAATTTTGCCACCTCTTCTTAATCTCTTCTGCCTCTGTTAGGTCCCTGCCATTTTGGTCCTTTATCATGCCCATTTTTGCATTGAACGTTCCCTTCATCTCTCCAATTTTCTTGAAAAGATCTCTGGTCCTCCCTATTCTATTGTTTTCTTCTATTTCTTTGCACTGTTCATTTAAGAAGGCATTCTTATCTCTTCTAGCTATTCTCTGGAATTCTGCATTCAATTGGGTGTATCTTTCTTTTTCTCCCTTGCCTTTTGCTTCCCTCCTTTCCTCAGCTATTTGCAAAGCTTCCTCAGACAGCCATTTTGCTTTCTTGCATTTCTTTTTCTTTGGGATGGTTTTGGTTGCTACCTCTTGTACAATGTTGCGAACCTCTGTCCATAGTTCTTCAGGCACCCTGTCTATCAGATCTAATTCCTTAAATCTATTTGTCACCTCTACTGTATATTCAACGGGGATATGATTTAATTCATACCTGACTGGCCTGGTGCTTTTCCCAACTTTCTTCAGTTTAAGCCTAAACTTTGCAACAAGAAGCTCATGGTCTGAGCCACAGTCAGCTCCTGGTCTTGTTTTTACTGACTGTATAGAGCTTCTCCATCTTTGGCTGCAGAGCATATAGTCAATCTGATTTCTGTGTTGACCGTCTGGTGATGTCCATGTGTAGAGCCGTCTCTTGGGTTGTTGGAAAAGAGTGTTTGCTATGACCATCGTATTCTCTTGACAAAATTCTATCAGCCTGTGCCCTGCTTCATTTTGTACTCCAAGGCCAAACTTGCCTGTTATTCCGGTTATCTTTTGGCTTCCTACTTTAGCATTCCAATCCCCCATGATGATAAAGACATCATTTTTTGGTGTTAGTTCTATAAGGTGCTGTAGGGCTTCATAGAACCGGTCAATTTCATCCTCTTCAGCACCGGTGGTTGGGGCATAGACTTGGACTACTGTGATATTGAATGGTTTGCCTTGGATTCGAACTGAGATCATTCTGTCATTTTGAGGATTGTATCCCAGTATTGCTTTTCCTACTCTTTTATTGACTATGAAGGCTACTCCATTTCTTCTGAGGGATTCTTGCCCGCAGTAGTATACCTGATGGTCATCTGAATTAAATTCACCCATTCCTGTCCATTTTAGTTCGCTGATACCTAAGATGTCGATGTTCAGTCTTGTCATCTCTTGTTTGACCACGTCCAGCTTGCCTTGATTCATGGATCTTACATTCCAGGTTCCTATGGAGAAAAAATCTTTACAGCATCGGACTTTCCTTTCACCACCAGACATATCCACAGCTGAGCGTCCTTTCGGCTTTGGCCCAGTCGCTTCATTCTTTCTGGCGCTACTAGTACTAGCCCTCTGCTCTTCCCCAGTAGCATATTGGACGCCTTCCGACCTGAGGGGCTCATCTTCCAGCGTCATATCGTTTTGCCTTTTGGTACTGTCCATAGGGTTTTCATGGCAAAGATACTGGAGTGGGTTGCCATTTCCTTCTCCAGTGGATCACGTTTTGTCAGAACTCTCTGCTATGACCTGTCCGTCTTGGGTGGCCCTCCACGGCATAGCTCATAGCTTCATTGAATTACGCAAGCCCCTTCGCCACGACAAGGCAGTAATCCATGAAGGGGTTTCAAATTATAAATTTCTTCAATTTAATTTAATTTAATTTAAAATCCCTCAGTCCAGGCCAGACAATTCAAACAACCAGGTTTTTAAGTCCCGGCGATTTTTGTGCCCTGGAGGTGAAATTTTTTTTCCACCCAAATGTATAAATAGGCACCAGAATGAGATTCGGGGTTGAATGTCCTCCTTCAAAATGGTGTTTTTCATAGCTTTTAAAAATCAAGAATTTTTTGGTGTCCCGGGAAGAAAATTCCTGATGCCGGAGTCAGGGATTTTTGTGCCCAGGAGGTGAAATTTTTTTTTCCACCCAAATGTAAAAACGGACACCAGAATGAGATTCGGGGTTGAATTTCTTCCTTAAAAATGGTGTTTATCATAATTTTTAAAAATCAAGATTTTGTTGGGAAGAAAATTCCTGATGACGGAGTCAGGGATTTTTGGGCCCAGGAGGTGAAATGTTTTTCCACCCAAATGTAAAAACGCACACTAGAATGAGATTCGGGGTTGAATTTCATTCTTAAAAATGGTGTTTTTCATAGTTTGTAAAAATCAAGATTTTTTTGGTGTCCGGGGAAGAAAATTCCTGATGCCGGAGTCAGGCATTTTTGTGCCCAGGAGGTGAAATTATTTTCCACCGAAATGTAAAAACGCACACCAGAATGAGATTCGGGGTTGAATTTCATTCTTAAAAATGGTGTTTTTCATAGCATTTAAAAGTCAAGATATTTTTTGGTGTGCGGGGAAGAAAATTCCTGATGCCGGGGTTAGGGACATTTGTGCCCAGGAGGTGAATGTGTTTTTTTTACTCAAATCTAGAAACGGACACCAGAATGAGATTCGGGGTTGAATTTCGTCCTTAAAAATGGTGTTTTTCATAGTTTATGAAAATCAAGATGCCGGAGTCAGGGATTTTTGTGCCCAGGAGGTGAAATTTTTTTATTGACTCAAATGTAAAAACGGACACCAGAATGAAATTCAGGGTTGAATTTCATTCTTAAAAATGGTGTTTTTCATAGCTTTTAAAAATCAAGATTTTTTTGGTGTGCAGGGAAGAAAATTCCTGATGCCGGGGTCAGGGATTTTTGTGCCCAGGAGGTGAAATATTTTTTCCACCCAAATATATAAATAGACACCAGAATGAGATTCGGGGTTTAATTTCGTCCTTCAAAAAGGTGTTTTTCATAGTTTTTAAATTCAAGATTTTTTTGGTGTCCGGGGAAGAAAATTCCTGATGCCGGAGTCAGGGATTTTTGTGCCCAGGAGGTGAAAAAGTTTTTTTGACCCAAATCTAAAAACAGATGCCAG
Source organism: Vipera berus (assembly GCF_964194415.1). Taxonomy (NCBI): domain Eukaryota; kingdom Metazoa; phylum Chordata; class Lepidosauria; order Squamata; family Viperidae; genus Vipera; species Vipera berus. The sequence goes on from NW_027673519.1 coordinate 52,526, forward strand.
AATGAGATTCAGGGTTGAATTTCACTCTTAAAAATGGTGTTTTTCATAGCTTTTAAAAAGCAAGAATTTTTTGGTGTCCGAGGAAGAAAATTTCTGATGCCGGAGTCAGGGATTTTTGTTCCCAGGAGGTGAAATTTTTTTTCCACCCAAATGTAAAAACGCACACCAGAATGAGATTCGGGGTTGAATTTCATTCTTAAAAATGGTGTTTTTCATAGCTTTTAAAAATCAAGAATTTTTTGGTGTCCGAGGAAGAAAATTTCTGATGCCGGAGTCAGGGATTTTTGTGCCCAGGAGGTGAAATTTTTTTATTGACTCAAATGTAAAAATGGACACCAGAATGAGATTCGGGGTTGAATTTCTTCCTTAAAAATGGTGTTTATCATAATTTTTAAAAATCAAGATTTTGTTGGGAAGAAAATTCCTGATGACGGAGTCAGGGATTTTTGTGCCCAGGAGGTGAAATTTTTTTCCACCCAAATGTCAAAACGCACACTAGAATGAGATTCGGGGTTGAATTTCATTCTTAAAAATGGTGTTTTTCATTGCTTTTAAAAATCAAGATATTTTTGGTGTCCGGGGAAGAAAATTCCTGATGCCAGGGTCAGGGATTTTTGTGCCCAGGAGGTGAATATTTTTTTTGACCCAAATGTAAAAACGGATGCCAGAATTAGATTTGGGGTTGAATTTCGTCCTTCAAAATGGTGTTTTTCATAGTTTTTAAAAATCAAGATTTTTTTGGTGTCCGGGGAAGATAATTCCTGATGCCGGAGTCAGGGATTTTTGGGCCCAGGAGGTGAAATTTTTTTTTTGACTCAAATGTAAAAACAGACACCCGAATAGATTCAGGGTTGAATTTTGTCCTTAAAAATGGTGTTTTTCATCATTTTTAAAAATCAAGATTTTGTTGGGAAGAAAATGCCTGATGCCGGAGTCAGGGATTTTTGTGCCCAGGAGGTGAAATTTTTTTTTCCACTCAAATCTATAAACGGACGTCGGAATGAGATTCGGGGTTGAATTTCTTCCTTAAAAATGCTGTTTTTCATAGTTTATAAAAATCAAGATTTTTTTGGTGTCCGGGGAAGAAAATTGCTGATGCCAGGGTCAGGGATTTTTGTGCCCAGGAGGTGAAATATTTTTTCCCACCCAAATCTATAAACGGACGCCGGAATGAGATTCGGGGTTGAATTTCGTGCTTAAAAATGGTGTTTTTCATAGCTTTTAAAAATCAAGATTTTTTTGGTGCCCGGGGAAGAAAATTCCTGATGCCGGAGTCAGGGACTTTTGTGCCCAGGAGGTGAAATTATTTTCCACCGAAATGTAAAAACGCACACCAGAATGAAATTCGGGGTTGAATTTCATTCTTAAAAATGATGTTTTTCATAGCTTTTAAAAATCAAGATTTTTTTGGTGTCCGGGGAAGAAAATTCCTGATGCCGATTTTTGTGCCCAGGAGTTGAAAAATAATTTCTGACTCAAATCTAAAAACGGATACCAGAATGAGATGTGGGGTTGAATTCCTTCCTTAAAAATGGTGTTTTTCATAGTTTATAAAAATCAAGATTTATTTCGTGTCCGGGGAAGAAAATTCCTGATGCCGGAGGCAAGGCAAGGCAAGGCAAGGCAAGGCAAGGCAAGGCAAGGCAAGGCAAGGCAAGGCAAGGCAAGGCAAAGCAAGGCAAGGCAAGGCAAGGCAAATTTCAAATTTCAAATTTCAAATTTCAAATTTCAAATTTCAAATTTCAAATTTCAAATTTCAAATTTCAAATTACAAATTTCAAATTACAAATTTCAAATTTCAAATTTCAAATTCCAAATTCCAAATTTCAAATTTCAAATTTCAAATTTCTTTAATTTTATTTAATTTAATTTAAAATCCCTCAGTCCAGGCCAGACAATTCAAACAACCAGGTTTTTAGGTCCCGGCGATTTTTGTGCCCAGGAGGTGAATTTTTTTTTCCATCCAAATGTATAAATAGACACCAGAATGAGATTCGGGGTTGAATTTCGTCCTTCAAAATGGTGTTTTTCATAGATTTTAAATTCAAGATTTTTTTGGTGTGCGGGGAAGAAAATTCCTTATGCCGATTTTTGTGCCCAGGAGGTGAATGTTTTTTTTTTACTCAAATCTAAAAACGGACACCAGAATGAGATTCGGGGTTGAATTTCATCCTTAAAAATGGTGTTTTCATAGCTTTTAAAAATCAAGATTTTTTTGGTGTCTGGGTAAGAAAATTCCTTATGCCGATTTTTGTGCCCAGGAGGTGAAAAAAAATTTCTGACTCAAATCTAAAAACGGACACCAGAATGAGATACGGGGTTGCTTTTTGTCCTTAAAAATGTCATTTTTCATAGCATTTAAAAATCAAGATTTTTTTGGTGTGCGGGGAAGAAAATTCCTGATGCCGGAGTCAGGGATTTTTGTGCCCAGGAGGTGAAATTATTTTTTTGACTCAAATGTAAAAACAGACACCCAAATAGATTCAGGGTTGAATTTTGTCCTTAAAAATGGTGTTTTTCATCATTTTTAAAAATCAAGATTTTGTTGGGAAGAAAATTCCTGATGCCAGGGTCAGGGATTTTTGTGCCCAGGAGGTGAAATTTTTTTTCCCACCCAAATCTATAAACGGACGCCGGAATGAGATTCGGGGTTGAATTTCGTGCTTAAAAATGGTGTTTTTCATAGCTTTTAAAAATCAAGATTTTTTTGGTGCCCGGGGAAGAAAATTCCTGATGCCGGAGTCAGGGACTTTTGTGCCCAGGAGGTGAAATTATTTTCCACCGAAATGTAAAAACGCACACCAGAATGAAATTCGGGGTTGAATTTCATTTTTAAAAATGATGTTTTTCATAGCTTTTAAAAATCAAGAATTTTTTGGTGTCCGGGGAAGAAAATTCCTGATGCCGGAGTCAGGGATTTTTGTGCCCAGGAGGTGAAATTTTTTTTTCCACCCAAATGTAAAAACGGACACCAGAATGAGATTCGGGGTTGAATTTCTTCCTTAAAAATGGTGTTTATCATAATATTTAAAAATCAAGATTTTGTTGGGAAGAAAATTCCTGATGCCGGAGTCAGGGATTTTTGGACCCAGGAGGTGAAATTATTTTTTCCACCCAAATGTAAAAACGCACACTAGAATGAGATTCGGGGTTGAATTTCATTCTTAAAAATGGTGTTTTTCATAGCTTTTAAAAATTAAGAATTTTTTGGTGTCCGGGGAAGAAAATTCCTGATGCCGAAGGCAAGGCAAGGCAAAGCAAGGCAAGGAAAGGCAAATTTCAAATTTCAAATTTCAAATTTCAAATTTCAAATTTCGAATTTCAAATTTCGAATTTCAAATTTCAAATTTCAAATTTCAAATTTCAAATTTCAAATTTCAAATTTCAAATTTCAAATTTCAAATTTCAAATTTCAAATTTCAAATTTCAAATTTCAAATTTCAAATTTCAAATTTCAAATTTCAAATTTCAAATTTCAAATTTCAAATTTCAAATTTCAAATTTCAAATTTCAAATTTCAAATTTCAAATTTCAAATTTCAAATTTCAAATTTCAAATTTCAAATTTCAAATTTCAAATTTCAAATTTCAAATTTCAAATTTCAAATTTCAAATTTCAAATTTCAAATTTCAAATTTCAAATTTCAAATTTCAAATTTCAAATTTCAAATTTCAAATTTCAAATTTCAAATTTCAAATTTCAAATTTCAAATTTCTTTAATTTAATTTAATTTAATTTCCATCAGTCCAGGCCAGAC
>NW_027673518.1:0-55659 GCF_964194415.1 Vipera berus
GGCCACATGTCATTCATGTGTGACTGTTGTGTCATTTTTTTTTGGAGTATGTTGTCATCTCACCATTGATGCCACTTCCCTTGAGGAGGCCTTGCTCTCCGGATAGGGATTTTAGCAAAGGATGTGTTGGCTAAGAATCCTGGGAATTGAAACCAATACATTGTGAAGGTACTCTATTGGTTCAAGTCCCAGTTGTGGGAGGTAGGCTTAAAGAGGTTGTGGGATTCCAGCTCACAATTTCTCTGTGTTGTGGGAGACTTCATGTTTTTCTGTTTAGATTATATCCATTATTTGCAAAGATATGTACAGGCAGCCTTGACTTATGAAAGAAACAGTGCCTGATCATTACGGTCATAAATTGTGATGGTTGTAAAGTGGATCATCAGGCGATTGGCCCAATTTTACAACTTTTTGTTGCAGCAGTTATTAAGTGAATGCATTGTTCACTATGGAACATTTTTACCCAAAACTGGAAAACACCATAATTGCCAAGGACCCAAAATGCAGTCAAATAACCAAGGGGCAGTGATGATGGTGGTTGTGGCCATCAGAACATTGGAACCACATTGGGGGGGATGTTTCTGTTCACGGCTATAAGTGACCCATGGTGAGCATCCACGTTCTTCCTGGTGGCCTTTCAAACATGGCTTCTCTTTGAAACTGATCTTGATGTTGCTGAAAATTTCTTGCCACTCAAACAAACAGGACCTCCTCCCACCCCCAAAGGTCAGAATTGGATTTTTTTTAAAAAAAGCAACAATTAAAATGCGCTTTAAAACACACACACTGGCAATTCTTCTCAGAAACTACATTTTAATGTAGTAGGAGGGACCGGGTTAGTCTATTTATCCAAACATTGGAAGGAAGCTGCTAGCACCTTTTCAGGTGGACAGATTTCATTAAAAGACATAAGTTTTGCTTCTGGTTTTCAACATGGACTCATTTTGAAGAAAGGAAGGGCTGCAGGGCACACAATGTTAGTTTCTTCGCCTTCTGACTCCCTCCTACACAAGCTGAGTCCTGCACAAGCAGATTAACTCTCTGTTGGCTCTGCTGGCTTGCGGCCTTCCGCCAAAGGACTACTTTCTACATTTAAATGAATGGGCCTATTGATTGAGCTTCTCCTCGGCCTAAAACTGAAACCGGAGGGACTATGTGCCCAAATTCTCTTTTCGTTCATTGCTGAACTAATGCCCCTTCCTGCAGATTTAAAACAAGCATGTTTGCCCACAAGCTATTTTTACTCTCTGCATAGGCAGCTTTCTTTTTCCACAGAGGGCTGCATTCCACATACTATACCATATCTCTCTCTCTCTCTCTCTCTCTCTCTCTCTCTCTCTCTCTCTCTCTCTCTCTCTCTCTCTCTCTCTCTCTCTCTCTCTCTCTCTCTCTCTCTCTCTCTCTCTCTCTCTCTCTCTCTCTCTCTCTCCCCCCCCCAAGGCATCCAGTCTAGCAAAAGTTGATTTTGTGGAACGTTTATAAAAAGCGGGCAGGGAACTGTTTCATTTCAATTTAATGTTTCATTTTTCTCTTCTTTAATGGAAATGAAAGATCTCTCATAAGTCAAGCTCAAAATCCTGTTATGGACATCTCGATGATTTTTTAAAATAATAATAATAATAATAATAATAATAATTGGTTTCTTGTGTGTTGCTTTTCTGGTCCCCACCCCGAAATTTCCAGTCTAGTTTAGTTTCCTGATAGTTTATAGTGTTTTTCAAATTTAGCAACTTTAAGATGTGTGGACTTGAACTCTGAGAATCCCCCAGTTTGGCACAGCAAACACTGTAGTCTCACGTACAAAAAGGAATACTGAAACCATCACAAGGTTTCCTTACTGGCATGCAAGTCCAAAGTTTATTTGGAGCTGTGCCGGGGTATTCATCTCTGTTCCTCATCCAGGTGGCCTGTGCAGCTCCATTTCACAAAAGACTCTTCCACCTCGTTTATTTTCACAAACATGAATACGGCCATTTATTTATTTTTAACTGCAGAAGAGGCTTAGCAGCTTGCTGGCAAGATAATAGCACAATACCCTTGAAAGGCAACAAGAGCTATGTGTGAGTAAACAGTAAGTAAATATTTACAGTTCTGAAAGAAAAAAAAACTGTCATAGTAAAAGGGAGCCAAAGTTTGTAAGATTTATATAAGGCAGAACAGGCCTAAATCAGCCCTGACTGTTTAATGATTTGCAAGACTGCCCCTGCTTATCCCTTTAATTGAATTGTGTTAACTGGGAAAACAACTGCATTTCACAATGGCAGACTCCACATCTGAATGATTTTGTCAATTGTTCATTCAGATTCTCTTTATATATACTGTACTGGCTGTACAATGAAGCCCTACTAATACACAAAAGCAAAGATACGCAATTTTTTTTAAAAAAACAACAAAACAAAAACCAAAAGCATTTTTCACAGATTGAACATCTTCCTGCTGCAGCTGTTAAAAGACAGGAATTTATTTCTTCCTTTATGAAGACTGGATTCCCTTCCTTATATTGACCTTGAAACTTGCAAAATACTGATCTTGCAAGATTCTGAACTAATTAACCAACCTCAGCTTCAACAGCACTGATAATTCTGTTTCCTGATCAGCCTAAATAGAAATAAAAAGATCAGAGTTTGCTGAAAGATAATACAGATCACATCACCTGGCTGGAAATATTATGAATTTCCATGGAATATGTTAAGCCCTTACAAAGCATGTGAAGGACAGAGAGAATATACAAAATTGTAGCAAATCAGTCTAAAGGCCAGTTGTTCCGTTTTCAAAATGGCCCATTAAGTGCCTGTGCGATGCTAACAACAAGGTAAATCACAACAAAGCCATCTGTGTGGGGAAAATATTAACATCTGCCTTTTATCTAAAGGTAAAGGTAAAGCTTCCCCCGCACATGCGTGCTAGTTGTTTCCAACTTTAGGGACCGGTGCTCATCTCCGTTTCAAAGCCGAAGAGCCAGCGCTTGTCCGAGGACGTCTCCATGGTCATGTGGCCAGCATGACTAGACGCCAAAGGCGCAAGGAACGCTGTTACCTTCCCACCGTAGTGGTCCCTATTTTTCTACTTGCATTTTTACGTGCTTTCGAACTGCTAGGTTGGCAGAAGCTGGGATGAGTAACAGGCGCTCACTCCATTACGCGGCACTCGGGATTTGCCGACCATCTGATTGACAAGCTCAGCGTCCTAACCCACTGAGCATGCAATACTAAAACTCTTGTGTCTGTAACCTTAGTTACAGTTGGATGAAATGCTGTATCATAGGACAAAACCTTTCAACCAAGGTACCTCAATTGGGCTAACTTCAGAAATATGTCCAAAATCCATGATCCATGACTATTTTCAAAGATACATCCCTGAGTATCTCCCTGAATTTTTAAGAACATGTCCAGTACATTAGAAGTTCCCTCTCCCCTTTACAGAAGGTATTTCAAATTAGGTAGAGGATCACATGGCCCCAAATCATACACTGCCAAGGTGTGTGGCATCTATTTTCCTGATGGAGGAATCAAACAGCGCAGCCAGCATTTTCACTGCTCTTTAGCTGGGACTCCCTACTAGCATTTGAGCATGTAGTAGGCAATGAAAGGCTGAGACTCCAATCTCTACATTCTACAACAGAGTGTTAGCAAACCTCACAGCTTGTGAGTTTCTCATCACATTGCTCTATAATCCTTCAGCAACAAGAGAACTAAGTACACAACTTCACAAATGCAGAGGACAGGATCCTCATCATTTTACTGTCAATAATCAATGCTTCTCTATAGAATAAGTACCGGTATATTGACTTTTGTTTTGATTTCTTATCAGAATGAAGTCACATTGTACTGTAGAAGGAACCTTTTACCACATGTGGTGGACTTGCCCCATAGTAAAAGACTTCTGGGAAAAGATTTATAATGAATTAAAGAAAGTTTTGAAAAATACATTTATTAAGAAACCAGAAGCCTTCTTATTGGGTATAGTCGGAAAAGAAATTCCCAAAAAAGATGTTACTTTCTTTCTGTATGCCACAACAGCGGCAAGAATTTTGATAGCTAGGAATTGGAAGACACAAGAAATACCAACGGTGGAAGAATGGCAGATGAAAATGATGGACTATCTGGAACTCGCTGAACTGCCTGGGAGAATCCGTGACCAGGGAGAAGAGTCGGTGGAAGAAGACTGGAAGAAATTCAAGGACTATTTGAAGAAATATTGTTATATCAACTAGTTTGAAATGGACTTGGAAGTGTTTATAGGTTGTAGTTTTAGAGTTTAATGTTTAGTATTAAGGATAATATGAAACAATGATTGTTAAATGATAAGAAATTAAATATAGATAGATATTAAATATGATTTAAAATTATGAAATAGAAATTGCTAATGATGATTAACGAAGAAACGCAGATAGGGGGGACCCGAGGAAGTCACCTGAAAATGATTATAAAGATTAGGAATAACGGAAGTTATGTATTCTTTTTGTATTTTTGTTGATTGTATTATTTATGTTATGTCTTGTTTTTTATATGTATTTTTTTGTTTAAATATATGTTTACATAAAAGCAATAAAAAATTTTTTAAAAAAAGAATGAAGTCACATTGTGGGAAACTTCATCTGGCTTTTTGTTCTTAAAATAATAGTCAAACTAAGGTTTACTGTGGCAACCTTTGGTTTCCTCCTTCTAAATTAACATATTTGCATCAAAAGAGTTTATAGATATGTAAGTTGTCCAATGATTCTTCAGATTCTCGAACATTAGACCAAGAATCTAATTGCTTCAAGACCACCCAGTAAAATTGAGTGATACTGGAGTTTTAAAATGATCAGACATTTTTCATCTGCAACCAATGCAAAATTCTGCTTAACATTAAACAATACTATCCTGAATCACTGTAAACAGCTAGGCATAATTTGTGATTTCCTCACTTTTCTTTGTGATAAAAATGCAGAGAATTCAAAGAGATTTTTCCCCCCTGGGAATTGGGCCAAAAGAGGTTAAAAGATGGGCAGCAGAACTAGAGCTGCTCATCTTTTCACCTCTAATTTTTAACTCTGGGATACAAAAACTCAATGACCACTAGGGGCAGCAAGAGAAAACTCTATGTGCTGCCATCTGGTGGTCATCTGAATTTCGGCTGCCCAAATCTAGCAGTTCTAAGGAAAATAGGATAACCATCTCAAACTCTAGGCTGCATCAACAAAAAGAGAGAAGATGAAAAAACTGAGACTCTGCCCTGAATTTAATCTGATTCACAAAGAATCTGTAGTAATTAATAATTATACCAATAAAGCAGAACCCAACACTTCCTGTATCTGTTTTTCCATTTATTTCAGCCATAAAAAGACATGTAGTATTACAGAAATAATCGAATAAAGGTGGCATTTTGCAGAAAGACATTGGGAAGAGAAAGGCAGGCAAAGAGAACAATTTATACAACTGGTATAACCTTATTTCTCAAGTTTCTGTATCTGAATGATTGCCTTCCTCCTGCACAGCAGAATGCAAATTATCTTGGTGTACCTCTTCCTTTCTTCCTCAGAAATAATTAAGCTGGATTATTGGATGCCAGGGAGAAAAAGAAAATCAGGCAATAAAGAAGCAATTCAACCAGAAGCTCACTGGGAAATGTTGACTTGCATTCTCTATGACAGGGCTCCCCAACCCGTGGTCCGTGGACCGATCCTAGTCTGCAGCATACCAGAAACTGGTCCGTGCAAACAAGTGAAGCCCCATCCATGGGATGCAGGCAGCATGCAAAACCACACCCCCTCCGGTTCATGGAAAAACCTCTCTCCACGAAAACGGTCTCTGGTGCCCAAAAAGTTGGGGGGGGGGCGCTGCTCTACACGACAGCAGGCTGATCTACATATTGCATAAGACATAAAGCAGCTGATTTGTTTTTGGCTTAGCTTCAATAAACCAGGTTACTATGGCTTGTAGAACAAACCATGGCTAAACATCTTGGCACAGAATGTGTGATCGGATCCTAGAAATGATAAATTTAACACAAATGGAAAACAGTTAAAGTGATGGGAAAGGGAAGCGTGAGAGGGCTATACTTCCTTGGCCAACCAGAATATTCTGAAAACAGGCTATGAAGAACAAGCTGCAGAAGACGACACTTCTTGCTTTGGAAATATCTCATGTAAGAGATAACCATAGTAGGTGGAAAACTACAGATCAAGAAAATGTTCTCCAAAGGTAATGAATCCCTTCTCCACTGTATCCTTGTAGGCATTTCAATTTTTATAAATTTTCCTAATCGCAGTGGGCAGAAAAGAACTATTACAACTCCCAATTAGTTTTTGTTTTGTCTTACAACAATTCACAAGAATACCTTGACATTCAACACAAACAGCTATGGCACCCATCAGGAAAAAAAAAACACAACTCAAAACCACAAAAACAAACCTGCTTGAATATTTGATTCTATCACCTCAAAAACAGTTTGAGATTCTCCTACTGATAACAATGTACATTGTACATTACATGTATAATTTGTCACTAGATTACTTAGAACATCAAGTGAATCAGATTCATGGTATACATCAGCACACAAAAATATGCATGAGAGACTCACATACAAAACCATGTGGTAGCCCAGATATAAATGGCAGCAGCCAAGTTCCTTCAGCCTTACAAACACCAAGAGGATGGTAACACAGATTACCAGAAATGGCACTCTCCTAGGATTGGCAGCCTAGTGGATTTGCTACATCTTGGAAGTTGACCTTAAAAATTAAAGTGCTCTTCAAAATGTCTTCTTGATGTGAGATGACTGCAAGAGGAGTCTGTTGCTGCTATGCGGGATGCAGCAATGCAAATGGGAGTAATCATCCACTGCCATGATTAAATAGCTTCAAATCAGTAGTGCATCCCACCTCCTACTTCTAGCATACATTCAAGAGTTTTTGTTTCACTTATTAAGGCAGGTGGTGGGTCTGGGCGGTGAGTTTGCACTATCTTCTGCTTGGGATTTTTCACTTCCTCTTCCTCTTCCGTTTCGCTTTCACACACATGGACCACAACGCTTGGAGTAGATTCGGTTCCAGCATGAAGCTCGTACTTTTCCCCTAGAGAGTATGAGAACACGGTAAGCAACCCTTTATACCAGTGTTCCTCAACCCTGACGAAGAGGTGTGGACTTGGCAGTTCCCAGCTCGCTGTACACTTGCCATAGTGACTGTAATCTCCCAAATTGCCTCTAATTCTATGTGGAAGGAAAGCAGAGTCCTCCAGAACCATAAGACTGGGGAGGTCTGCTGAAAGTCCAGTCAGAGCACTGAGCAGCAAAGAGAGGCTGGTGCAGGGGCAACAGGCCCCTTTGAACTCTTAGGTCCAATTTCACAAATAGGGTCTGAAATTCAATACTCTGTGGAACAGCAACTCTGCCAGCCACCAGAAACTCACTGCGTCTCCCCTGCCCGGGACTGAGAGTGGTGCCATAGTCAAAACCTGGGTGGGCACATCATCCCAAGCTCTTGAGTGATCATACTTATTGTATACAGACTGATAATCTCTGGGCCCCTCCAGAGATATTAGACATCAGTGCCCCATTTCTGTGCTGTGGGAGCTCAAAGCCAATACAGTTCAAGGGCACTAGGTTGGGGAAGGATAATATAGATGTAGCCATACAAATTTTATAGGATCTCACAGAAAGTGGTCATAAACTGAGCACAAAGCCTCCAATATAATATTTTGAAACACTCTCTGATAACATTATGTATTAATGTTAACCAAAATGCCATATTTGACATCTGCTGGACTATTTCCTATGGTTAATCATGAAAAACTGCTTTTATTACTTTCTATTACCATAAGAACTTAAAAAAGGTCTGAAGCTGGAAGAGGCCAAGGTCCTACCAAGACCAAAAAATTGTGTTACAGATCGGCCAATTCATGGAGTTCACAAAGCTGAAATGATTAATTGGTTTCTTTTACTATGACTTAAAGGATATTTCAAGTCCTTTAATAGTAACTAAACATCCATCAAAGTTCATACTCATTAATAGCCTGAGTCTTCTACAAACATGCCCATTTCCCTTCTAAAACTATCTAAACGGGTCGTCGTCGTCGTCATCTTTGACAGAGGTGAATTCCTCAGTACTAGGCCTTGTATAACGACAGATGCATCGGTACAGAACATAGGGGAAAAAAAATAAAACATTCTTACCAGGCCCCAATTTTGAAACAGCGCAAAGCAAGTCATAGTTTATCATGGGAGTAGCATCTTCACTCTGCTTCCATCCTACGGGTGGGGATGCAGGAGGTGATATCATGAACTGTTTCTCAGGTTGGGGAGGCAAAAGGTAAGATTTCTCTCCCCCTTCACTGGGCACCTGAACCTGAAACAAAAAACGTCAGAACAGTCAGGCACACCATATATCAGATTTCTTAAAGAAAGTCTCTATAGTCCTGCTTTCTCCTTTAATATTTCCACCAAAAATGTTGGGAATTGTTGTATAATATATCACATCTAGAGGACTCAAGATTAGGAAAGCTATAAAAATTATTTGGGGTTGTTATTTCACCGATTGGACAAGACACTTGATTCCAAGTGCATAGTTAATTTTCTCCTAGCTATTTGAGTTAAACACTTACCAGGGTAGTTAGTAAATAATACACTGCTTGAGCCAAATTAAGGTTCTATTTAAGTACCCATCCATTTTCAGTATCCACTTATTCAGTATTCTAGAAAGAAAGGTCACTCCTATTTTATTTTACAGCTGAATCAATCACTGAGCTAAGATTTTATCTCCAGCCATGGATGTAACCTTCCAATATTTTTAATAGCCTATATAGCCATGTAGAGAGACCTACAGTTTATGGCAAATGTTGCTGAATTCTGAGCAGACTAGAATGAATCAAAAAGAAGGTGGGAAGATTCCGTGTAGGGTTCCACACATTGCAGTTTCTTGCTTATTTGTAGGACCGCCAGAATGGAAATAAAAGAAAAGAGATATTCTGCATAACTGATACAGGGCACAAAAATAATAAAAAATATTCTATTTTTTTAATATGCAGTGTTCTTTATCAAGTCCAGAACACTGTTTGTGCTTTGTGCGTGTGCTTGTAGTATGGAGATTTGACAATCCTGATTCTCTGACCATTAAGATATAGCACATCACAGCACATCTGCAAGAAATGAAATGGTCCACATGCAGATGACTTCCCAGTAGACACGATTTTCTCTATCCATTTTGTTTGTCGCTGTCCTGACGAGTTATTCATGTAAGATGCATTTAACTTCTCCAAGTCTATTTTTGTGGTGAAAGAACTACAGGTGCCCTATGAAAACAGCTTCTTTTGTATCAGGAGCATCACAAGGTAGGCAGGGTTTGCCAGTTAAGGATTTCAAATGAGCTTTTAAAAGGTAAGATAATTATACTATCTGACTTAACATAAACCTCGTACAAACTGTTGTGCTAATAGATGATATGGAGCAGAAGTGAGGAGGGCCTCTAAGAACTATTTCTGTGTTTAACAGAAAGCGGGGGATTCAAATAAGAAACACATATACCTGGGCAAAATATAGCTTCAGTTTTTTCCCATTAAAATCTGTCTCATGTAGTTCTATCCGTGCTCTGGCTGCTGCTTCTGGATTGCTAAAGTTTATCCTTACTCTTCGGAAGCTTTTAAATAACTGGAATGTAACATGAGCATCGTAGATTGTGAAAAGTGCTTCAAATCTTTCCTAAGGATAGGGGAAAAAAACATATAACAAAGATACCTCAAAGCTTACTTCAACAAACAAACTTATCTAGAATGTTTCTTTGTTGTATTTTCTTTTTTTCTGATACCTTACATTGCAATATCTACAAAAAAACACAGACTCATGAATTACAGGTCTTCTTGCATTTAAAGAGCGATAACCTGTATTTAGAAGAGCACATAATGCTACCTTATATTGCCATCTAGTGGTTGCTATTATCATTATTATTGTTTTTAAAGTAAAATCTGCACATTAATTAAACACTGTCATCAAGTCGATATTGACTCCCAACAATCACACAGATAGACCTTTTCCAGAGTAATCAGCCTCAACCTGACCCTTCAGGTTTACCAACCATGCACTCAATATAATCTGCAACTAGCATGATTTTTCAAATATATTAGCGTCAGTCAGTTTTTCATTAAACAAACAATTGCTATAGCAATTCAGACTTTGAAAGCTTTTTAATTCACTATGGATTTAACATGGTTATAGATGAATCGTGCATATAGAGAAATTTTACCTGAGAATGATTTACAGTGTTATCACAGTCACAGGAACCCCATGAAACAAAACACTGGAGTCGAGATAGTATGCATTTTAAATGGACATTTGAACCCAAGTTTGAAATTTGCAAAACTAAGTTACTTGGACCAGGCTGAATCTGTAACATGAAAAATGCCCTTTATGTCTGCTTCAAGGCAAGTAGTTGGGTGCTCTCACAGATTACTGGTTCGTACAAGGCATTAAGCTCATTTAACTTTCATACCTGTACATATTAATAGGTTGGATTCACATAATACACTAAGCCCATGATTTTCAAACCATGTGCCAAGGTGCCTCAGGCTACCACAGTTAACTCACAAGAGTAATGGAAAATAACACAGCAACAGCCTTCTAATGGATACTGCACAAACTTCCAGGAGCATTGTGGAAAAAATTATTGAGACACTAAGGTCAGCATGAATCAAGAAAGGTTGAGGACTTCCACATTAAAAAAAATGAATCTCAGCATACAACAGCTGAGTTCACATAACTTGCCTAGGGTTGCAACCTTTGTGAAGGTTTGTGATTTATGAAACCATTCAGTGCCTGCCTTGACATAAAAATTGCTTCTCATCATCACAGTTCCAGTATTCCAAATTTAGAACTGATGATCCTTCAGAGGCAGATTTATTTATTTTATTTATTTATTTATTTATTTATTTATTTATAGGAATCACAGTGTAAGTGGAATTCAGCAAGAATTCCTCTGCATTTAATTTAATTTAATTTAATAATATTTCTATACCGCCCTTCTCCCGAAGGACTCAGGACGGTTCACAGGGCAAGAATAAAATACAAAGATACAAATATTAAAAGGAGATTAAATAATTGCCCGATTTTAAAACAATTAATATGCTACAATTATAAAACCCCAAAGATACAACAATAAAAATACAAGAATAAAAACCCCACCAATCCCCCATCAGGCTAGGCCGGCTTGTGCAAACAAAAACGTCTTCAGATCGCGGCGAAAGGAGCGAAGTTCGGGCGCCATCCGGAGCTCTACCGGTAACTGATTCCATAGTTCCGGAGCGCCCACAGAGAAGGATCTCCCCCTGGGGGCCACCAATCGACATTCTCTGATCGGTGGCACCCTGAGGAGACCCTCTCTGTGGGAATGCACAGGGCGCAGGGAGATTGATGCCGGCAGCAGGTGTTCCCTGAGGTACTCCGGACCCCTGCCATGTAGGGCTTTAAACACCATTACTAGTACCTTGAATCTCACCCGGAAGACAACTGGCAACCAATGCAGCTCACGGAGCAGAGGTGTAACATGGGAGTATCGGGAGACTCCCAACACAACTCTCGCAGCTGCATTCTGTACCAGTTGGAGCCTCCGGGTGGTCTTCAAGGGCAGCCCCATGTAGAGAGCGTTGCAGTAGTCCAGACGAGAGGTCACGAGCGCATGAGTGACCGTGCATAAATCATCCCGGCTTAGATAGGGCGCAACTGGCGCACCAGGCGGACCTGGGCGAAAGCCCCCCTAGTCACAGCCACTATGTGGTCTTCCAAGGTAAGCCATGAATCTAGGAGGACTCCCAAGTTGCGAGCCCTATCTACAGGGGGTAATAATTCACACCCCATAGAAAGAGATGGAATATCCGAATAGACCCGGGATGAAGGTATGCAAAGCCACTCAGGCTTGTCGGGGTTGAGTTGAAGTCTGTTCCTCCCCATCCAGACCCGGACCGCCTCCAGGCAACGGGACATCACGTTGAGGGCATCACTGGGGTGGTTTGGGGTTGAAAGAAAAAGCTGGGTATCATCAGCATACTGATGATACCCAACTCTAAAGCCACGAATGATCTCACCCAGCGGTTTCATATAGATGTTGAACAGGAGTCCTAAGTCAGAAAAAAAAGAAACGGCGTTCATCCTATTATCTTCCAGATACAGTACCATATGCTGCTTCACCCAGCTGATGAGTATTGATGTTGTTTTTCCCACAAACAGCCACATTGCATGCATTTTAGATCGATCTCTGGGTAGTCAGGGCAATCAGAATTGTAGTGCATTTCCAATGTTGACCTGCTAAGCTAAGCATTTCTGTAACTCCACAGGCAAGATCATATTGAGCATGAGAAAAATAAACCTAGTACAGTATGTGCATGAAGGCAACACTTTTCTTAAGTCAAGGGAAGATTTACTGAAGAATTTATGAAGGTATGTTCTCCATGCCCAATATAGCTATACCTCTTACTTTCAAATGGAGAGTTTTTACTTATACAGACTTTTTATTTCCAAAAATGAGGGATTAACAATTATTTTCTTTCTTTCTTTTTTTTCTTGTCCTCTCAAACAATAAATTCATCATTGACCTTAGCGTACAGGCTTCCTCCTTCAGCCTACACCACCTTACAGGGTTGTTATGTGAATAAACTGGGAGAAGGGAATCCTTTATGCTTTCCTTAACTTTCAGCAAATGAATAAATGAATGAGAGTCGCTTTGCTGTAGTGCAGGGGTCTTCAAACTTGGCCCTTCTATGACTCATTGACTTCAACTCCCAGAATCCCTCAGTGAGCGTGCCTGGCTGAGGAATTCTGGGAGCTGAAGTCCACAAGTCATAGAAGGGCCAGGTTTGAAGACCCCTGGTGTAGTGGCTAAGATGCTGGCCTAGAAACCAGGAGACAGTGAGTTTTAGTCCCATCTTATGCATGAAAACCAGCTGGGTGGCTTTGGGCTGGTCACTCTTTCTCAGCCCAACCCACCTCACAGGGTTGTTGTGGTGGGGAAAATAGGAGGAGGAAGGAGTATTGCTATGTTTGCTGCCTTGAGTTATATATTAAAAAAGGGAATTAAAAAACAACAACACTGGGGTGGGGGGAGAGTAATCACCTTTTGTGATCTGAATCCTAGCAAAGACATAGCTAAAAAAAACCCCTACATCTATCATATGGTCTGGGATATCATAGTTTCCCATTCAGGTACTAACCAGCTTGATCCTGCTTAGCTTTTTCTCCCCTTGAAAATTACAGCTTTAGTGCTGCTACCTGCTACCATCAAATATGGTCAATATTTGCATAGCTACTACTTTTTATTTACTAACATTCTGAGGGCATCCCTAAAATAATGGCATTCCCTGTCATTTTCATACATATAAAATTACAGGCAATCCCAAAATCTTGTTAATTCTCTCCCTAATGTTTCCTATATGCAGTGTACACACTTTGTTGAACAGAACAATGGCAGAAATCACCAGAACCCAGTTTGGTGAGATCTACCAAATCAACTGCCTGTCCTATGCATAGCCTGCCACGTATTTGTTTTTGTTTTCATTGCCATATAATTTGGAGAGCTAGGAAAGTCTACAGGTAGCCTGGCTGCCAACAGCGGGCAATCCTGAATAGGACTCTGCCAAGACTCTCTGCATAAATGGTGCATTTTGTCCTCCCCTCAGTGTGACTAAAACTGTAGATCACATTGTGACTGACTGTAAGCTGAGAGCATATACCAGTCCAGTATCTGTTTTTTTAAAAAAAAAATATAAACGATGCTGCGCTTCAATTGTTAGATGGCTTAGATCAGGGGTCTTCAAACATGGTCCTTTTGTGACTTGTAGACTTCAACTCCCAGAATTCCTCAGCCAAGCACGTTGGCTGAGGAATTCTGGGAGTTGAAGTCCACAAGTCATAAAAGGGCCAAATTTGAAGACCCCTGGCTTAGATATTTGTATTTGAACATAGATCTTTTAAACATTTTATTGTTTTTTCTAAGCTAGGTGAAATGTTAATATATATTGCTAATCCATGTATGATATACCATATGCTAAATAAATAAATAAAGTAGTCTGCCTTGTTAACCATGCAGCATAATCTACATTTAGAATTCTCCAGTCAGCAAGACTGGCTGAGGAGCGCTGGGAGTTGAAGTCCTCACATCTTGAAGTTGCTGAGGTTGAGAAAGACTAGTCTAAATTCTTTCCACTTCATGAATCACCAGCTCTGAACACATTTGCCTGACTCATTTTTACTAGAGGTTTAGTTTTTCACAGGGCTAAATATGAGGTTTCTACAGAAATGGGGGAAGGGATAAAGGGGGGGGGGAATGTCTGCCATAATTCTTCCATTAGCGTCAGGAGCTGGAAATGGCTGTATTGATGCCCTTGTAGAGGACTATTGGAGCATGATTAGTGACTGAACAAAATGTTTAACCCCATTGCTAACATCACAAATGCAGGTCATACGAGATATCTGGAAATCTCTCTGCTCAGAAAGTTGCGTGAGAAAGAGGACCCGATTTTTATTACAGACATGATGCAGGGAGAAAATATTACCGTATATTTATAATCTTTATAGATGATCAATTCCTATAACTCATTTTAGAAAATGTAGAATCGAATGCAACTTTCATACCATCTTCACAGCCGGCTCAGTATTACCCATTTTAGAAATGGGTACTGAACAGAAATGCTGGACTATCCCACCTCTGCAGAAAAAGAGGCCTTGTAAAGCCAAGATCTGCTTCAAACACCTCTCAGGCAGAGCTCACGCCACTGAAAGAACAAATACAAGTCAGCATGTTACATTTCGTGATTTCCCAGCCAACCAGCCACAGCCTGGAATGTTATTACATCAGCTATTACATAATTCCCCTCTTCCATCCGAAAGCTGTTAAGCCAACTGCTTTAAAAAAAGTATACATGTATCTGATTTATGGCCACATGTTATCAGGCCTTTTCCCAGAGCGCTGGACAAATGCTACGGATTTCTCTCGCTCTCCCCCTCATCTATTTTGGAGGTCAGCAAGCTAAACAGCCACCTATTACATGTGTCCTTGGCAGAGTCACTGAGGCAAAGAAATTCTCATTTATGGATGCCCAGGGCGATGTGCAGCCAAAAATAAATGCCACCTTCTTTCTCCGTTCACCCTCTTCTCTTTTGGCCCTAGTGGAAAAGGACTCTCCCCTCCCTACTGTCAAGGTCAGGGAGTGGGGGTGGGGAAAAAAAAAGATCTGTAGCATTGCAGCACTGCATCATCTCTAGAGATGCTCGCTCAAGATGACCTTGTGCACCATTTCATTAAGTCACCCTGTTTTTTTGGAACACCAAAGGGAGCATCCTGCAGAGGTGGAAGCCAAGTGAATAAATCAGGATTATGGGGACAATGATCAGGCCAGGCTGTTACCGAGAGGAGTTACAAAGGATTGCAAGGAACCAGATCAGCATAATCAAAGCAGGTTATTTTTTACAATGAAAATTGGTTCTTGCCTCTTTGTTCCACACAATGAACAAGAAAAAATAATAATAATTGTATGAGAAAAGAGAAAAGTGCCACACAGGATACAAATCAAAATAAATGTTCTTATGATGGGGGGCATTATTCCAGGTATGTATAAATAATATTATAATAAGGTAGAAACCTTAAACATGGCTATTTCATTTTTGAAAATTTGATTAGCAGAAAGCACCAGTCAGACAAGAGATTCTTTTATGTATTTTCCCCCCTCAAGCTTAGAAATTAAGCAGATCAGAGGCCACTGATCCCAGAATAATTTGATACGATGTAAGCAAGACTGGTTTCAGATGGTGGAAGTTCAAATCAGATCAAATTCTATTTCTGTCATTGACTATGTACAAAAAGCAAAAAGGCATATATACATGCAACAAGCAGACAATAATAAATCACAGAAAGAAACATCAAATACTGCCACTAATAACCACTATTTGACGAGGGCCATCCTTTTGTGTGTTGAAGAGAAACCTGACATCTCTCAAAGTTATTTCATAATGTTGAACAGATATATGGTAATTATCATAGAATGCATTAGACAGGGATATTTTGTTACAGAAGGAAATTGATGGATTTCATTTGATTTGATGATGAAAAAAAAATACTTTTAGTAGCTGGCTTCCTTCCCATCCACAGACAGTGATTATTGCACAGTCCAGCTTCAATAGGTCTGGGGGACTTTGGGCTGGCCCCACTCTCTGAGCCCAAACCACCTCACAGGACTATTGTGGGGAAAACAGAAGGTGGGAGTATTATGCACACTGGCCTGAGTTGAAGAAATAAAGGCAGAATACAGGTAGTCCTCGACTTACAGCAGTTTATTTAGTGTCCATTCAAGTGGCACTGAAAAAAGTGACTTATGACCGTTTTTCACACTTACAACTATTTCAGCATCCCATGATCATATGATTAAAATTCGGATGCTTGGCAACTGACTCACGGCTCTAGTGTCCAAGGGTCATATGATCAACTTTTACGACATTCTTATAAGCAAAGTCAATCGGGAAGCCAGATTCACTTAACAACTGTGTTACTAATTGAGCAACTGCAGTGATCCACTTAACAACTGTGGCAAGAAAGGTCATAAAATGGGCCAAAATTCACTTAGCAACAGAAATGTTGGGCTCAATTGTGGTCGTAAGTCGAGG
Source organism: Vipera berus (assembly GCF_964194415.1). Taxonomy (NCBI): domain Eukaryota; kingdom Metazoa; phylum Chordata; class Lepidosauria; order Squamata; family Viperidae; genus Vipera; species Vipera berus. Next base: position 16,621 of record NW_027673518.1, read on the forward strand.
ATTACACACACACACACACACACACACACATACAAATACACACACACACACATACATATATATATATATATATATATATATATATATACACACATACACACATATATACACATATATATATACATATATATGTATATATACAGGTAATATGTATGTATGTATACACACACACACACACACACACACACACACACAAAATAATAAAACATCCAATCTGTTTGGATTTTTATTCTGCTCAGTCTTAGAGGCTCTGAGTGGGTTATTACACAAGCTTTCTAAATTACCTCCTCTATCCCAATTCAACCCTTTTATCCTATCTCAGGAACAGAGAGTGCTGTCTGTCTCTGGATCCTAACCCAGTGCAAGGAAACAGGCTGCTCTGCCAAAAGCACTTGTCCTGCATGCCACTCTTTTCCCAGGCTCTTGTATCCTGCCTGTTAAAGCAGCCTTCTCCGCCTGGGTTGGGACGACTGACCAGAAATTCTGGAAATTGCACCCCATCGCACCGGGCAGCCTCTGGATGGAAACAGGTGCTCTAAAAACAAATAGCATGTCTTCCCTTCCTTCCCTAATAATGTATCCCTTCTGCTGCTTCTGGGTAAAAAAACACCCCATATCAAGCCACTTCTTTTATTTTTCACTCTGGATCTAGTTTCCATTCTTTTTTTTCTCCTTACTGTTCAATCATGTCCAATTCGTGACGACTGCCTCGACAAATCCCTGTAGTTTTCTTGGCAATGTTTTTCAGGGTAGTTTTCCATTGCCTCCTTCCTAGGGTTATCCAGCCAATTTGTTCCTAAGGCAGGACTGGAACTCTTAGCTTCCCAGTTTCTAGCCTGAAGCCTTTACATCAAACTGGCATATTCCATTCTAACACCAAGGAACTATGCTATTCTGTTTCCAATTCCAAGTATCTAATGTGGTATCTAAAAGGGCCAGATTCAGCTTCCACAGCATTGTCTAGCACTACTATAAATGTCTAAGAAATAAGCTGCATTTTATTCAATGGACCTACTTCTAAGTAAACATGCACAGAATTACATTCTGAGAAAGGAACCTCAGCAATCAGCTCCACAGTCCAGTATTTATCTGCCTGTCTATCTTTCTGATGTAAAACAAGCCCCAAATGACCATAATTATTTAGTGAAGCAATAGCATGATCAAACAATGTAACAATACATCAAGAAAAACTGACATGTATTTAATATTCATATTCTTCTCAGATCCTCTAATAACAGTTACTTTAGTAACAACTGAGAAACATAACAGAATGATGTCCTCTCTCTGATCTGTGTTTGTAGCATTGTGAAAAAATATTTCATTACCATTACAATTTCACAATTTTTCTCACAGGCTTATAGGACATCACAAATTCAGTTCAGGTTTAAACAAAACATTGTAGGTTCAACAAACAATGGTTTATTAAGGGAACAAGCAGTTTAAATGCTCTCTCCAACTTGTCTCCTTCAAAAAAGATCTCCTAGTTTATTTAAATCATAGATTTCCAATTAGGAAACGTAACACTTCCTACAAATCTTCCTACATAACTCTTAGGAATGGCATTTCAAAACCTAGCCAAAGATTGGATAAAAACATAGACGAGACAAAAACAGGAAATATGGTTTAATTTAATTTATATTTATTTTCCACATTTTTATCTCAGCTTTCCTTCAAGGAGCTCTAGGAACTCCTGGCTCAGGAATTCTGGGAGTTGAAGTCCACAAGTTATAAAAAGGCCATGATTCCCCACCCGATTTAAAATATAGTCCATGGATCCCCCAAGAACCTTTTAGGCATCTGTGAAATCTAAATGATGTTGTCCATTTATTAAATTTATACGTCACCCATCTCATTATCCAGCAACTATGGATGGCATATAAATAAGTAAAATCCAAGTTTAAGAAACATTGACCTAGTGAATTCCACTATCTAGTGAGGATTTAACCAGGTCTTTCTGTATCTAGTCCAACTTTCCAAGTATTGAATATGAGTATTCCCCATTCAGTTGACTCCTATCCTAAGCAACAGCATTTAATGCAATCTATATCGCAATGAATCATATTTTTTAAAAGACTTTAAATAAGATGTTGGAAGAGTTTATTCCACTTTGTAAATTTCATGAATATAAATGAGCACACAGAGCTCCTTTAAAACTGTATTTTACACCGCACTTTAAACAAGGAAGAAAAAACATGTTTTGTCACCAAAGTATTATAGACAATTAACTCCCAGTTTCTTCAGAAACAAATTCAGCCTCAACTAGAGCTGTCATGGAAACATATTTGCCTACGCATTATTAACCTTGCTTTATGACTGTCAGGACAATGAAAAGTAATAACAGCATTTCATTTGGCGTTTCAGTCTCTCTTGTTTCAACAAAAACTTACTAGTTTAAAGAAAGGTATACCGAAATAGAAAAAAACCTGCCTCTCAATATTTAAATTTTGAGAATTATGATATGCCTTAGTTCTATGAAAGAGGGCTATTTGTTAATAGAAAATCTGTTTCTTTGAAGAACTGAATTCCAAATGGCCTCAAGGCAGCTTTTATCCAATATCTAAATCAGACTCTGAAGTATGATGTGAAAGTTAATCTATCTGGATTTTAACATTTACCTCAAAAGCTTGACAACTTAAAAATGTTTACATTTTAATGGGTTTTCTTGATTTTCATAATCAAATTTAGGAAAAATAAATAAAAATGCAATGCATTTGAAGACATACAAGAAGTTCCTGCAAGAGAGTCTAGCTTACAGTATCCATCCTGTAGATAGGAAAATAGCTGTGGGCACTAGGTCAGGTTTGTCTGTGTCCTACGTGGAGGAAAGACTGTGCAAAGTGCCTTAACCTGGGAGAAGGGAAAGGGCAGACAGGATTATTGCAGGAGTGATGGCAGAGGGAAGCATGGCAGGAGACTAGAAGTGGGGAATTGGGACCACAGCTTAAAAGCAGCTGACTGTTCAGCCCTTGGCTTCCACCCACTGCGTACTGTATCCTCACTTGCCCTGGACTCCAGCTGCTGTTCCTGAATGCCAGGTTGGTACGTGACAGAGCTGCCTTCATTCATGATCTTACTATGGACGAGGATGTTGACCTGGCTTGTTTAACAGATGCCTGGTTTGTCCTGGGGGGAGATCCCCTCCGAGAATTGTACCCAACCAGGTTTTGCACCAGTTGAGACCCTAAGAAGGGGAAGAGAGTAGTTTTTGTAATCTGAGAGCAGGTGGCAGGTGTTCCCAGGAAGGTATTTGCACAACTTCCTCTAGTGTGCACAACTTCCTCTAGTGTGCCGGTTGTGCCCTTTCCTGGATTGCAAAGTCCTTCAGACAAGTCACTCGTAATGGTATGTTGGAATGACCTTGGTAGACAGCAGGAAGAGCCACAGCCTGGGGAACGCTCTAACAAAAGGCAGCTAAGTTGGCAAAAGTAATGGTGGCATGACAAATGCCTCAGAAGGGACCCACCCTAGTTTCGTGGGCTGCAAGTGAGAAATGTACTTTCGGACTTGCAAGATTCTGTTGATATAACATTACAATAAAGTATATTTACTTCATCTGAGCATGTTTCCTTTATGGACTACTTCGCAAGGCTGACACCTCGTCACTTCACAGCTCAATTTCTGCATGCAATTCAAGGTGCTGGTTATGACCTATAAAGCCCAACAATAGTCATTGGAGGAACCATTTACTACCATGATATCAGCCCAGCTGGTTCAATCTGACAAATATGGCATGTTCCATGTTGCTTCAATTTACAACAGTGTCATCAATAGGAATCTGAGATGTGTGCCCTTTTTGTCATGGCATCTGCCCTCTGGAATGAAATCTCGCTTGATATCTGTGTGGCTACCAGTTTACTGGCATTCCAAAAAGTCTTAAAGACCTGGCAATTCTCTAAGACTTTGGGTTATGAAGTTGAAGCCCCTGCTGGATTGGGTGGGATTACCAGTTCTGCCGTTGGTTTTTGTGGTTTGTTGTTTTATTTTCTTATAATTATTGTAATCATGGGACCAGGTGGAATCAGGTGGTGTTTCAATTGAATAAATTAAATTACTAGGGAAATGTCTGCAGAGTGTCCTAATAAAAAATTTGCTTGAGTTGTTCTCATCATGCTAAGTCATGGTTCCCTTCATCATGATCAATTGCACAATTGGCTGGTTCACTTATTTAATTAATTAAATTTTTATACCGCCCTATTCCCAAAGGACTCAGGGCGGTTTACAGGGCAGCATAAAATACAATATTAAAATAGTATAAAATTAAAATAGATTAAATTACTTAAGCCCAACAATTAAAACAATATTAAAAGCTAAAACCCCTTCAGTCCAGGCCTGATAGATCAAAAAACCAGGTTTTCAGGTCCCGGCGAAATGAACCTTTATGGGAATGCAAAAATGTTTAAAAAAGAAGAAATGGGAATGATTAGCCTCCTACTCCCACAATCACCCTTAAAACAACACAATAAAAAAGCCAAAAATCTTCAATCCTTCCCTTTCTGGGTGATGTTATCATAAGCCTTCAGTGGTCCATCAGCTGAGAAGAGAGCAACTTGCAACTTCTGATCCAGAAAAAAATTGTCTGTGCCTATCCTTAAATTTCACAATCACAACAGCTGGCTTCACCCAGTCTACCATGCCAGCACCAAACCACAGCATTTGTGAATCTTTGTAAAATGGACAGTTCTTGTGTACATTCAGACAACTGAGTACATTGAGCTATACACTCTTCACTAGGTGGCAGTGATTTCAAAGAATAATATTTTTTTTTAATTCTCTCTAAAATATCAAGAATCAAACCTGGATTTTTGCTTACAAAGCAGATATTTCACAATGAACTGAAGATTTACAACACTTGTTTAAAATATATCTGAGGAAGCATGCAGTAATCCACCTCCAAGTAGAGTTACAACTCAATAGTGGATCCCGAAGCAATCTTCTAGACTGTGGTTAGGAGCAGAAATCAGCATTTTTGGTTCTTTATATACTATCTAATTATATAATTCACCCTTTGTAGAATAAAATAACTACCCAGTACTATGGTAAAAAAAGCGTATATTATTTGAATCAAGCACCATATTTGCTTTTCAGTAAATTTCACACTAATAAACTGGAACTGGGTTTGCCGATGGCACTGTTGTTTTTAAAACCGTTTACCTTTTCCTCTTGAACTTCAAACACTGCTTCATGAACATTGCAAGCAAAGAGTGAGGTAGGAAGATCACTTAAATCCATCATCTCTTCCAAGTCTTCTTCGTTTTCTCCAAAAATCATTTCTTCCTCTTCTTCTAGGTCACTGCTGTAAAGGTCTGACTGACTATCACTCCAGGCCTTCATTGTATCATTAATCACTGTCCATTCAAAGCTTCTTTCTGCCTCTGTATTCTGTGCTTGTAGGAAGAGTCTTTCAAATGAGCCAAGAGAGAGAGGAGAAGAGAGAACAAAAACAGTAAGGAAGATATTTTTCAATGATTTCTTATTGTGGCTGTTTTTAATGGTTTAAAAGTCATTACGTGCAGAAATAAAATCTGACTTTAGAGCAGTAACCCTGGCTCATTTTATAATTCGTTGACTTCTAGTGTAGGAAGGAGTCAGATATGAATAATAAGCTTGATGCAATACTCAGTCTATTATCATGAGACAGGCCTAAATAAGACTCCCATGCACTGGATGGCATCCAAAGACTTAAACACACTTCCTGTTCCAAAAAATATCAGTTCTAGAAACTGACAAACCACCTCTGGAATTGCACGTTCTGAGAGTAAATGGAACCTTCCAGGGAACACAAGAAGGTTCTAGGAACAGATTGTACAATTTGATTTCAGAGCATCCAAGAAACTGCAGATCCTTTTCCATGGTGACAAAGAGAAGGAAGTGATATGGGGTGTTTTTCTGATTTGGGGGGAGAGGCAAGGAGTAAATATGGGAGAGACTAAAGAATATCTCTGATCCATCAAACAAAGTTCTTCTGAGTTTCCAACTTCCCTTCAGGAAGGAAGGACAATTAAGACAGCAAGTACGACACAAAGAGGGGAAAAATAGTAGGAACAGGAATCCTCTTTCCCCTACTTTTCGCTTTGCTGGAAAGAATCTGACAGAGATATCATAGATCAGGGGTGTCAAACTCAATTTCATTGCGGGCTGCATCAGCATTGCGGTTGCCCTCAGGGGGCCGGGTGGGTATGGCCAGGGTGGGCGTGGCCTACTGGGTGGGCATGGCTAGAGTGCGTATGGCCTACTGGGTGGGTGTGGCTAGAGTGCGTATGGCCTACTGGGTGGGCGTGGCCAGCTCTACATCTTTCGCATCAAGGGTGCCTATGGGGGCCTGGGCAGGAGTGGGACAGGTCTGAGGGTCTCTGGCAGGAGGAGGGTCTCTGAGCCAGGGCCAAGGCAGTGGGGGCCGTTCCCTCACTGTTTCCAGGATGGCTTCGTGGGCCGCATGAAACCACTTCGCGGGCCGCATCTGGCCCCCGGGCCTTGTGTTTGACATGTCTGTCATAGATCCTCCCCAACACCACATGACTCACCAATTTATTTAGAATTTTTCTTTATAATATTAGGGATGAGCAACGAACTTTTCCAGGAAGTGATACACGCTCATTTACAAGAAACTGACACTGGACAAACGAAGAAGTCTCCTCTTTTTCTTTCCCATCCCTACAGGATCACTACCACCAATTAGGCTCCGGAAAGAACCTAGATTTTTGCTTATTTCTTTTCTTTTTTAAAAAATGTTGCTTCTTATTTGTATATATTATTTGGATGCTGCTTTTGGAGACTGTTATCTTGAAAAACTGCATTTAAAAATTATAATAAATCCAGATGGAATTTGCAGAAGATCATAACACCTAATAGGCCCTGAATTCAGAAGCAAACCAGCTTTAATAGTTTTCTTAACCTTAGCAATTTCAAGGTGTGTAGACCTCAAGTCCCACAATGCCTCAGCCCGCATGGAAGTTGAAGTCCACATATCCACAATGTGTTGGCTTTCTATATGAAGTCAGCCTTTGTCCTCTCTAAACCTGACATGTAATCTGCTGGTGGTCAGGAATCCTAAGTCATTCCAATGTTAGATGGAGGCTTGTGTAGTCAGGTTGATGCTATAGCACCAGAAACACCACATCATGAGATAGTCAAATTGGCAAGCATCCTGCCATTCTTTACTGTGAGACAAAAGGAGATAGAATCATGTGCCTACAAATTTTGGCTTGAAAATATATAGATCACCAAATATAGCAAAATACTTGTTCAGTAGTACTCAGTATTTGATATTTAATCATTAAATTCCTTTACAAGCTGAATGTTTTCAGCTTAAAAACTAGTTTTCAAAAAAACATTGTCAAGTTGAATTTCCACATAATCCACTTCTATTAAAAAAACACTGTATGTAAATGCATTTTTCTATTTTCTACTGAGATGCTCAATAATGTTCATTTTAATTCTCAGAAACTAGCCTGTTGCATGAACCTTTTATTTTAAAGCCCCTCATATATGACACTCAAGCCATTGTGCATAAAAATTAATCACAAGCACTGCTTTAAACTATGAGCTTGAAGAACATTTGAAGGCAAAGGTTGGCTGGACCAACAAAATAGACACAATTTACTTAAGTGTATACCAGACTGAAAGGAGAACAAACCTGGCAAATGATTTCTCTCCTTCCCTCTGCCTGCCCATTGGAAAGCATGGTTTCTATAATGATGGGACTTGATTTGTGCTCAGGGAGAAAGATTACAGCATGTTCATTTTTAGTTCCAAAATATTAATATTAGACTTGGCCTACCAAGATTTTCACATGCCCTTCAAGGAAAGTCACAACTGCATAACAATAGAAGTTTAGTTATATTACTTTAAAGACATATTTAAAAATAGCCTCAAAGTAGAAGTACATCATTAAAACTATCAACACTACACAACATTTTAAGAGAAAAGAAAGAACCCACAATAAAAGTTAAAATCACTACAGATGGAATACCTAGGTAGGATAACAAAGCCTTAGAAGTAAACAAAAGATGAAAATGTGTAAGTTCAAAAAAGATCCTGCTGGTTAAACATGATGTTGACATCAGACCTAGTAAGACATCAATTGTAACTAGGCAAGTAAGGCCTTTAGCAATCAAAATCTCTGTATTGAAACAGTTCATTTCTCCACAATGTCTCGAGAGACATATTTGAGGGGGCTTTTAATAAATACAGTTTATCACAGGCATCTTTGCTAATTCCCAATATTCAATCCATTACATAATCATAAATCAGTTACTAAATGTATATGTGGCCCAACTCCCAGTGACTTTGTGCAACTTATGAATTGTTGAGCATATTTAAAAATAAAGAGACAAAAAAATGGCAGAAATTATGAAACTGGATAAGGACAAAGGAAAAAACTGTCTTCAAACACCCTAATGAAAGGGTGAGTTAGCTCTTCAGGGCCTTCTGAAACATCAGTAGGATGGAGGCTGTTTGAATCTGGGGAGTGGAGGGGCCCTCGCTCCAGAGAGAGGGCACAAGGCAGAAATCAAACACGCTGAGTTTTAAAACATCAATGCAACCCCTGAATTTGGTTCGGATCAAATGCAAGGTGCAGCTTGCTCAGAACAGACATAATATGGTTCCAACAGGCTGTTCCTTTTAGCAAACTAACCAGACGGTCCTATCCTTGCTTCAGATTCTGGGCCAGCCTCTAAACAGTTTCACTGGAAGAAAATACAGCACTAATCTGATTTGTAGGTTGTCAGGGCCTGGAGCATGACAGATACCTGTTAAACCAGGTCAGGCCACAGCAAAGGATCTGGAGGAATTGCCAAATGATGAGTGTTGCCTATACGCCAAAATTAGTGAAGCAGATGGGTGGAAGGAGAAAAAAATATATACAAAAAAATATCCAGCAATATGAAAAATGAAGGACATTCTGTATTTCTGAAGAAGAGAAATTAACCTGCAGCTATGCTCATAATGAGAATCTGATGACTCACAATTCCAAAAGATTTCAACATATAATACTGCAACGTTAAAGTTTTCAGGGTGTTCAATAGCTGCAGGAGAAAGATTCTATAGTCATAATAATTACTGCCAATTAGGCTGCTTCTCTTTACATAGTGCTCCCGGAGAAGCCCAGTTGTTAACTGAGTGTTTTAGTATGACCTTCTATACTCCCTAAAAGTGCATTACATTTTCTCTGTGTGGGAAGGGTATTTAAAAAGAGAAGAACATACAGAACTGAATTAATTTGTTAAACGGATTAAAGAGCTGTATTTCAATAATCTACCTTAACAAAAAGGAGATCACAAAGCAACTTTTCTAGAATAAAGATCTTTAACAGAAATAAAATGTTGATTTACCAAGAAATCTACAATGCAAACAAAACACACTGAATTAATAGACGAGAAGGAATCTTCCGTCCAGAACACTGAATTCTTGCTTTGAGGAATTAGTGAACTGAGATGACATAAGCCAGCTCCAATAGCCTGTTTCAGTTTTTGCATTTGCAAAGAGATTAACATATACCAACAACTGCAAGAGAACCAGAAAGCTTACCAGAATTTGAATTCACTCATGGCTGGCCTGTTTTAATAACTTAATAAAGTGACTAATATATTTAATCAGAAGATTGGGATTTCATAATTTATAGGTTATTTGTACTGAGCAGGTACCTCAATGGAAAAATCAAGTTAACATTTTTTTCATACTAGAATTATCAATCAAAATCAGGTGCAAAATAGATGGCATTTGCCAGCTGAAGCCAGAAGTGTTTTTATGATAATATGCCCTAGGAATAATGTATCATAATTTTTTTCATATAAAAAAGCCTTCTTTTCCCCTAGTATCCTTTTTCAGGCACACCTATAGCACTGTTACCGTTAATGAAGGATAAGTCTCATTATCTAGGATAACTATTGTACCTAGCTGAGTATCATCATGGATTCCAAAGAAAAACATGTTACATTGTCTTCCCTTGAGATTTTGTTTTTCAGGATTATGCAATAGAAGAAACAAGAAAATAATAAAAAAATATGCCAACATCAACCTACTATGCTAGGAAACGATGCTGAAAGTAACAGAGAAGAGATGTATATTTTAGCAAAACAAATCTTGTCAAACATTCTACTGAAACAGTTTCAATCCATAGGTGGGAGCATCTAGCTAAAGTTGCTTATTGTCCAAAACTTAAGCAGTGATGGGCCTGGTAGCATTTGGATGATGGACCAACAGGAGATTCCAGAATTCAAGATTAGATGGGAAATTGAAAAAAAAAAATCTCAGAAGAATAGAATCAAGCTCAACTTGAAGAATTTCTCTTTAATTCAAAATTAGAAAGGCACATGCAGCGGAATCAATTGTGTAGCACAATCTTCTATATGGCTGAGGGTATAACTCAACTTGTGGGTGAACATTGACTCTGAGCATTTTTGATTCTGTGGCAAACTCTGACTTTATAATAACATGCACATGATTGTGACCTCTACTATAATCCAACAGAATTACTCCACTATTCAGGAATCTGAGAGACCAGATTTGTAAAGTCATGAAACTGAACAATGTAGAAGCTAATTTCTATGCTAATAAGAAGTTTATCAAAACCTCAGGGGCACATGACTGCACACAGTTTGATATTAAAGGTAAGTATTTACCTTCTCCAGCCTCAAAACTTGAGGATTAAAGCATTTTAAAAATCTGTATGACGTACTTGCTTGTGCTGTCAGCCCTCCACCCCCATGAATAAGGAAATTATACATCCTGACTAAGGCAAGGCAAGCATTTAATTTTTTCCTAAGAGAAGGACTGTTTATTTTCCTTAGCACACTATTTCCTCCTTCACCAAGACTGCTTAAGAAGAGAAGGCTAAAGTATTATCCTGTCAGATGCCCACTACGCAGTGGATAAGTTTCACCGTTCCCACATGGCAGGGGAAAAAAACAAATCAACTACATTACGTTAAAAAATGTAAAACTATGGTTTTAGGCAAGGTAAGATACAGAATTAAGGTATGATTCTAGACATTACTACCATAGTTTAAACAAGGTATCTGTAGGCAGATATCACCAGGAATTGCAGCTAGTTTAAAACTGTTAGTGGATAATCTTAATATTTCCCTCCAGAAAGTAGGGACTTCATGTGGCTGGATCACACTGTGTGAAATCAGTTTCCTATTTTAATTAAATCAGGCCAATCAGTAGATGGGACAAGAAATGAAGAAGAATTAAGTCCAACAATTATTCTGAAAAGAAGAAAGCTATGAAAAATAAATTGGCCATAAACTTGTGTGCATGTGGCAGAGGAAGCAACAAAATAAAGGAGAAGCTCCTTAAAATGATAAACAACCCCACACCTCTAAAAAGACTAGTTGTGTCTGAAAGCACAAGGACATAAACAAGCAAAGAAGACTTAGGAACTGGAGACAGCGAATATAATAAAGAAGATAGGAAGTCTTTATTTAGCGACTGTTCACAGATATGGATATCTTTCATACGATGAAAAGGTACCCTTGCAACCAATCCTTATATCTATCTCCTTCACAGATCTGCAAAGGAAAGGAAAACTGAAGTAAAGGCTCCGAAACACAGCACAGTTTCACTTAGCGACCACTTCACTTAAGACTTGAGTAACCCATCCCAATGATGGTCGCTAAATAAGGACTACTTGTAGCTAGATCCAGCAACATTTTGCTTTAGGAGCGGAGAGCATGAGCAGAGTAGGAAATACGAAGCAGAACAAGAGGAAACAGACATAAGAAAGAATGGGAAAGTGGAGCAACCCCTCCCAAAATCCCGAAAGGGGATGCTATTAATGTAGAATAAGAGGGGAGAGATGAACAAGAGACCCCAAGAATGGGAGGAGAGCTTTCCTAACTCATGTTTTACTTATGCAGGGACGAATATAATTTTTTAAATCTGTTTTTAACTTTTGCATTTTTGTTTTTAATCACCCTGTAAACCGCCCTGAGTCCTTCGGGAAAGGGCGGTATATAAATGTAATAAAATAAATAAATAAATAAATAAATAAATAATGGGGCAGTAGAAGGGCTCAACCTCCTGGCAATATTGAAGAGAGGTTGGAGACCCACAATCAGCAAAAGGGCAGCCCCCCCCCCCCATACATACACCTTTTAATGGAAGAAATCAATTCTGGGGTTGAAAAGACATCCTTTCTTGGATTAGTTTACTAGGCGTTTCCAAGAGCTAAGTCCGGGGAAGGGAAAGGAGAATAAAGAGCCTAAGGCAGGGGTCTTCAAACTTGGCCCTTTTATGACTTGTGGACTTCAACTCCCAGAATTCCTCAGCCAGCTTTGCTGGCTGAGGAATTCTGGGAGTTGAAGTCCACAAGTCATAAAAGGGCCAAGTTTGAAGACCCCTGGCCTAAGGTTTTGGGCAGGATTTTACTGTACAAACAAACGCTCCCTTCGGTCCAGTTATTGCTTCAGATCGGTGGCAGCTTTAGCCCAGTAGCCCCTCTCCTCTCCATCTTTGGCCTTCGGGAAGCAGCACCGCAGAGAAGAAAAGCCCGGAGAGGTAGAGTACTCCTGCCCATGGAGGTTCCCCCTGCGCAAGGACGGCAAGGCGGCTGGAGCTGTCCGCCGCGGAAGCTCCCAAGACCTCTTTGGGCTAGTCGGTTCTCCTCAGCACGGCCTACCTCACGGGGTTGTTGTGGGGCCGATGAGAGAGGAGGAGACCCCCGCCCCCCAAACCCGCAGCGGGGAGGCGGAAGGGCAAGCGGCCCTCAGGGCGGGCCGACGGAGGCCGACAGTAAGAGGGAAGAGCGCCGGGCGAGAGGCCGGGAGGCGCCACGGGCCCCCAAGAGCGGCGGGGGTCGCGAAGGGCAAAGCCGGCGGGGGTCACCGTTGATGCGTCCCTCGGTTCTCTCCTCACTCACCCTCGGAAAGCGACGACGGCGACGGCCACCTTCGCCCGGCCAAGTCCAGCCAGCCGCGGGGCAGCGCCAGCGCCTCAAGAACTGCCTCCGTCGATCGTCTCTGCGGCCGCCCGGCCGACTCGCCCGCCTTTCCTCCCTCCCTGCGGAGCTGACGGAGGACTTGGCGCGCCCGGGCGCGCGCCCGAGCCCGCCCGCGCGCGCCCGTGTACGCCTCCCTCATCCCCCATAGCAACCGCCGACGCCCTCTCCCTCTTCCGGTCGAGAGCCGGCTAGTGACATCTCACCCGGAAGTGCATCTCTCGACCGCGGCAGCCCGGCGGCGGAATGGACGGCGGGAGAGGCTTATTATTCGATTGGAAGAATGGCGTCTCGGGCTGTAAAAACCTACACGACCTCTAGAGGGCAGCAAAGAACTGGGCAGCTCTATTTAATTAAAGCAGCCGACCTCAAGCCGTGATGTAGTTAAATTTGGCGCTGTGCGTTAGTGTTTCTCTGCCTTGGCAGTCCCAAAACTAGATCATCCTAGTCCTAAAACTAGATAAAGAGAAACCCAATTAAAGAAATGGTTGATGAATCAAAAATATACTGTATGCATTTATTCATTTATTCACCAAAATGATCCAAGAGACAGATACGTGTATGTGACAGACACACCCCAGTAAGTGGGGTGCTCCCTTGGGTAACAATATCTGACGCTAGATATTTCCAATAACCATTGATCACTCCTGCCCATTCCTCCTTACAGATCAGCTTTGACTCAGGATGTCAGATGGGTTTCCTGACATAAACCGCCTGCTGCTGGTCTTTCAACATTTGTCTAGGACAGGGGTAGGCAACCTTGGCTCTTTTATGAGTTGAAGTCCACGAGTCATAAAAGAGCCAAGGTTGCCTACCCCTGGTCTAGGATTAAGGTCAGGATTTCAACTTGTCAGTTAATTTCCCTCTGCTCAAATCATTCGTGCATGTTTTGGGTTATGACCCACTTTCTCTTGAGCCTCAGTCCAGGGCAGATACTGACATGCTGGCTGGGGAATTCTGGGAGTTGAAACCCACCCATCTTAAAACCGCCAAGCATGAGATACACTGGCTTAAAGCACTGGGCTGAGAATAAAAAGGTAAAGGTTCCCCCGCACATGCATGCTAGTTGTTTCCAACTCTAGGGTCCGGTGCTCATCTCCGTTTCAAAGCCGAAGAGCCAGCGCTTGTCCGAGGACGTCTCCGTGGTCATGTGGCCGGCATGACTAGATGCCAAAGGCGCACGGAACGCTGTTACCTTCCCACCATAGTGGTCCCTATTTTTCTACTTGCATTTTTACGTGCTTTCGAACTGCTAAGTTGGCAGAAGCTGGGACGAGTAACAGGCGCTCACTCTGTTATGCGGCACTCGGGATTCGACCTGCCAAACTGCCGACCTTCTGATCGACAAGCTCAGCGTCCTAACCCACTGAGCCACCGCGTCCCTTATGGGCTGAGAATAGGGACCCTCAGATTCCCCCTCAACTACTGGGGACTAGAATCCTCCTTCCCAGTCCACGAACCTGTATGGCAGGGGTCTTCAAACTTGGCCCTTTTATGACTCGTGGACTTCAACTCCCAAAATTCCTCAGCCAGGCATGCTGTACTGGTGAAACATTTTGGCTTAGGGGCAAGGAAACCCAAGTACTGGTCCCCACTCAGCCACAAAAGCTTGTTCTCTCTCAGCCCAACCTCTCCCTTACAGTTGTGGTGAGGAAAAATAGGGAAGCTGTCACTGGTGAGATTCAGTCAGTTCACCACTTCGGAAGAACTAATTTTTTGTTGCTCAGGCCCAGAATGGACTTCTGAAAGTAGCATCCACGCAGAGAACCGGTTATTCACATATTTGAATCCCACCATTGGAAGCTGTGTTCTCTTGGGTTTCTGGAAAGATGGGATATGAAGTTAATAAAAGGAATAAATGAAGCTACCTTAGTTTGCACACAGAAGATAATACATCCAGTTCCTAAGGAGGATAAACGTAGCCCACAACCTTTTAATTGGATTAACAGATGTATTGTAGCTATCTCAGTGCTGCTTTTCATGATGATCAGGTCTAAATGTGATTTGATCCTATTCAAAATGGGTGGGTTTCCAATTTTCTAGGACAGCTCAGCATGCTGTTTGAAACCAGTCTTCGTTCAACAAACCATAAATAGACATTTTTTCCCCTCCATGCATGACAATGGTTAAATTCACCTGCAGGTTGTGTCATTTTTCTGGTTCAATTTTGTTGCTGATTTGTACAATTTGTTAGCTAGGATTGCATAATTGACTTGTTACATGTTTTAATGCAGAAAGATTTTTGCCTACACATGCTTTATTTTACATGTCCTATAATACTTTCTTCTGCGATTCCTGTATTTTTCCATTCATATCCAGCTTGTTGCCTTTCTCAATAAATCAAGCCCATAATCAGACAGTTGGCTTTCACTGCCTTTTTTTCCTGACTGGTAATTCAGTACCCAAATATAAATGTTCTCAAAGTTAATTTCTATTTGCTTCCATGGAATAAAATCCATAGAATGTTAATTGTGTTGGCAAGTATTTATCTGGCAGATTAGAGTAGCAGCTCAACTGCATTAAAAATATTAGCTGTAAGCCTTCCAATCTGTATGCTTTAGTGTTGAACAAGGGGAATCTGACAAAACTTCTATTTTAAAAATCTCCCTTAACTGCTTAGCTCAAGCATCTGTCAATGCCACCATCAGTTTCATTAGCATGTCAGCCACATCTTACATTTTGCATTCATTCAGAGGATGAAGCCTTAGCATGTTTCCAAACCTGTATTTCCTGTGATGATTAGAAATGGAAGACAAGGCTAACTAGTGCATTCAATAAATCTTGATTTAATAAACTGTATTCAAGATTGCTATCTAAATTAGGTAACAACCAGTTCTGGAGTAGTAGGAGGCAGAACAGGCAAGGCACATGTGCTCCACCCATTGCATTGACTACCCATCCTCCTGTATATTTTGGGTGGGAGTGATCAGTGTGTGTCTCCTCCCTTCCCCTAATCCAGGGGTCTTCAAACTTGGCCCTTTTATGACTTGTGGTCTTCAACTCCCAGAATTCCTCAGCCAGCATGCCTGGCTGAGGAATTCTGGGAGTTGAGGTCCATAAGTCATAAAAGGGCCAAGCTGGAAGACCCCTGCCCTAATCTCTAGAACTGTCAGGTGCCTTGATCAGGACTGGGCAGCTGGTCCTCTATTTTTATGCAGAGTGTTGATTGTCATCTACAGCCAAAAAAGAGACATGGCCTATCCTTTGAGGGAAATGGATGAAGACACTTCCTTCTTATAGGCTGTGACAGATGTTCCATCTATACCCTGGATTTAATTGGTTCATTCAAGCTTCCTGGATAAGATCTTGGATGTTATGGACTGGGATCATATCCTCTGGGTATGAATTGCAATGAGCCATATGCAGTCAAGATTGGTAAATGCTCAAAATTCCTTCTATTTCAAGGTTCTTTGTGTCAAAATTGCAAATATGGAATACAACACTCGTACGATGACTTGCTTCCACCAAGGCATCATTGACCTTCTGCAAAAATCTCCCCTTGTGTTTGCTTTCATTACAGGTAGTCCTTGAGTTATAACTCTTTGTTCACTGACTGTTCGAAGTTACAATGGCCCTGAAAAGTGATTTGCAACTAATCATCACATTTACATCCTCCGCAGCACCCCCTTGCCAGGTCACATGATCAAAATTTGGTTGCTTGGCTACTAGCATGCATTTACAATGGTTGCAGGTCTCAGGATCTTGTGATCGCCATTTTTGACCTTCACAACCACTTAGAAACAACAATGGCAAAAAGTTGTAAAATCTGGTGTAACTTCCTTAACAACCACCTTGATTAGCAGCGGAAATTCTGGACCCAATTGTGGTTGCAAGTTGAGGACTTCCTATAGTTATTTCATTATATACCTGTAATCTGCCTTTCCACCCATATGGTCTTCAAAGTGGCTTCTTATTCAATTTATTTCCCCACCACCCGATATAAGGCTTCCTTTGAACAAAAGATGCCATCTTTGTGTCATAAAGCTTTATTTACACATACCATGGTGAAGACAGTACACTCAGTCAACAGATATGTTTGACATCCTAGAAATCAGCGAGACAAGAACGTTAGCTATCATTCTGAAAATGACCTTCACTTATTTAGCTGTCTCCACAAGAATTGAAGAGAGATTCCCAAACAAAGTATACTTGGAAAATGATTCCCAGAACAATAACCTAGGAAGTTTTTTTTTCTCCGTTGCAGTTACACCTAAATATTTGATATTAGGGAAGATGTGATGGGATGGGAAGAAATTCAATTTCCTACAGATATCTTCGTAAGATATCAAAGCAATAAGCAAAAAGAAAGCTGAAGATTTTTGCGGATGTTTAGAGCAGTGCTTTTCAGACTCGGGAACCTTAAGATGTGTGGCCTTCAACTCCCGGAATTCCTTAACTAGCTGTGGAATTCTAGGAGTTGAAGTCCACACATTTTCAAGCTGCCAAGTATAAGAAACACTGCTTAATTTCGTGTTGTCCATGGATCTTCATGGATCTTAAGTGCAAATCACTCTGAAACTGGGCCAAAATACCCGGGTATCTTCCATTCAGACTCCACAGAGCCGTTGAAAACTGCAGCAAGGTTTACATTCATGTTAATTCTTCCACAAAACCAGGTTTAAAATCTATTCATTTCTATTGGTAACCAACAGAAATCAGACATCATTCTGGAAAAGGGTAGAGATTGTATTTTCGGAGATGTTTTTTCCGTTTCCCAGGATATCCTACAACTGGGGATTTTCCAACAGGTCTTTCATCTTCAATGCAAAATCACATCTAACAGGGCTTAGCTTTTTAAGATCAGCCAAGATTGTCTAAGTGTTGTCATCTGCTGGGGAGAAGGAGCAGACGCAATCCTAATACAGTACATATTAAAAAAAAAAACTTTCACGAAATAAACGTCTTTGCCTGAGGCTATGGTAGCAAAATGAGTTTGCTATTTGGACTGGAAGTTGAAGCACCAGGAGATTCTTTTAATGCTCCCCCATTTAAATAATTCCCGCACATTTAAATATAAATATCACATATTGAAAAGAAGGAAGAAGGTTTTGGTCACAACTCAGGGTCATCTACAGAAGAAAGCTTTCTTTCTATTTGCAGGAAAGTATTTTTTTATCCACAAAACAGCATTCAATAGCAGTCTCCAAACGTTACTATAAAATGATGCCGTTCATCCTGCATTACCCAAACCTGCTAAATACAAAAACCAGGCCCAATACAAAGGTCATCACAACCCAGAAATTCATTTTCAGGGCACTTATTAAAACCATAAACAGTATGACTTCAAGATGGCGGTCTTTGAGTTAGCAAAACACGTTGCATCACATTCTCAACACCTGGGGTTGCAGACCAACGTTGGACCCAAATTAAATCATGGTATGTGTTGATCTGAAAGATATGAGTCCTCAGTGGTGATGTGTCTTCACTTATCATGCTGCTGCCCGATCTAGTTCAATGGTTTACATCGGGAAAAATGTTGAACAGTTGACTGAACCTTTTGACCAGGATAACAGAATACTAGAATGTATCCTGCCTCCCAATTCCCAGGTTTGGGAGAACAAGATATACTAAGTAAAACAGAGGGCAGACTAGTGAACTGTATCTATACATTTCTGGTTAGCCATGCCAACAGAAAAAGGGGGACTCATTTTCAGCATGGGGAATCCCCAATACATATTTCTCTGAGAATGCCATTCTTCCTGATTTTAAAAGATACACAGTCCCTGATTATTCCAATGAAACCACTGCTTCTGTTATAGCAGAGTATCTGCATTCACCTACGTACCGTCTATTTAGCTACTCAAATGCCTTCTGTGTTTGCAGTGATGGAGCTGTTCAGATTCCAATGCAATTCAGCTTAACATGGAATACTTTTATATCTGCAGGTATGTAATTCTTAATCAGTATTTTTTTTAGAATTATTATATGAGTTCATCAGTACTTCAGCTGCCTTTTGGGCTCAATGAGTGAAAGAACAGAAAGGGAAGGGTAATAAATAAACAACCGCACCTACAGTATTCCTTCAAAGAACATTCACTCGCTTTTGCTGTGTGACATGATCCGACAAGAAGCATGTTCTTCCTGGACAACAGTTAATGTAGCAGGAGTATAAATTTCAGACATGGTATCATTGTTCTCCAGGGCGCCATAGGAAAAAGAAGTCTTGAGTTCAGGTTGAACTGCAGTTCCGTTGTCGTGCAGATTCTGCATGCCTGAGGATAAAGATGGAGTGGTTTGAAATGCAGGGGTTTCAAAACAGACAGAAATTCAATTGCTGTCTTTTAATTTGTCACTTCCATTAACCCAACCAAACTATAATTTCATCTTCTAAAGGAGGGCTGACTGGGGAATTCTGGGAGATGAAGTCCACCCATCTTAAAGCTACCAAGATTGAGAAACACTGTTCTAAAGTTTGGATCCCAAACCCCACATCCTGAGACTTAGCTGGTCTGGGAACCAGAGTTGCATCACACTGGATGGCAGCAAGACTGGATCACCTTATGACAGTGTTTCTGAACCTTGGATGCTTAAAGATAATTCTGGGAGTTGAAGTCTAAGGTTGAGGTTGAGAAACACTGCTTCAAGAGAGGGAGGGAAAGGAAAAGAGACTAAACATCTATTGAAATATCCAAGATACAGACCTCCTTCTCAAGTTAGAATGGGTGGCAAACAAATAATAATAACAACAACAACAACAACAACGATGATGACGACATAGTATCATCTCCACATTGAATGGGGACACTGTCCAAATCTTTAAGGTTTTTCAAGGTTCTTGAGGGGTGAGCTAATGTTTTAATCCTCTACAAGGCCTAAAGCAAATTTTTGCCCCTTAAATTCCTCCCCCAATACTCCAAAATCAAATCTAAAATGGATGAAAGGGGACTCTGAAAGTGTATTTATTTAATATATTCATTTATAGGCCATCCATCTCATATATGAGATTCTGGGCAGCTGTTAAAATAGGAGAAAAACAGAATAAACCAGGGAAGTAATCAACATTAAAAAGAACATCAATAAAAGCCAAGGACATTCATGACATTAAACTTTCAGTATAACCATGATCAAATTCATCCATGCTGCTTCGGTGCCCCATTTTTGTACCCAACCTACAGCAAGTGGTACAACCAAATAATAAAGTGGGGCGAGGTCAGTCAGCCGGTCAGTTTTTACTGGCTTATCAAAAAGGTAATAGATTTTAAGATTACCTGGCATGGCATCCATGGAGATGTAAGGTTCAAAAAAGATGCATTTCCTCTTGTTTCTAGTGATCAGAAAGACACCTAAAAATGCAATGAGGCATCTGAAAGAGATTTTAAAAGGGCAAGATAAAGAAGTTTGAAACATATGGAAGAGAAAACATGATTGACAGCTAAAAATCTTAGCCACCCATTCATCTCACAGAAAGTGACTCATCAGTCTACATGCTACCTCAGTTGATGGGTCAAAGTAAACATTTCTGGACACTTTTATAAGACTATTCAGGACACAAGTGAAGCATTTGTGAACAGCAGAAACATCAAAAAGAGTTCTAACTAAATTTAGTTCTTTCCAAAGCCATAGGGAGAGCTGAAGTGCCCTTCTAACCCTCTCAGAAATTTACTGAGACCTTGTTTACTCACTTAAAATAGTTGTGCACAAGCCCTCTCTACCTCAACACAAATTCTTAAGGAAAAGAACAGCATCAGAGACTTTGCAGCAATGAGGACCTTGTTATTATTATGGTTGGCCACATAGCCAGCCAGCTGTTCAGACTAGATTTAGCATTTTTATCCATCTACTGAGTCCTTCCCAAGGACCTGGTGTAGACCAATGTGGATGTTTGATGGAGTTAAAGGGAATATCTGAGGGAATATCTGAGGGAACACCTGCTGCCGGCATCAAGCTCCCTTCGTCCTGTGCGCTCCCACAGGGAGGGTCTTCTCAGGGTACCGCCGGTAAAAGATTGCCGGCAGACAATACCCAGGGGGAGGGCCTTCTCTGTGGGTGCGCCGGCCCTTTGGAACCAGCTGCCTGTAGAGCTTAGGACTGCCCCTGACCTTCGCTCATTCCGCCGGGACCTGAAGACCTGGCTCTTTGAGCTTTCTGGCCTGGACCGAGAGTATTAACTGGGGTTTTAATTGTATTTTAATTGTAATTGGGGTTTTTAGTTCAAGGTTAGTGTAATCATTTTAATTGTTTTTAATTTTTGTAACTTGTGTAGTTTTTAAAAAACCTTGTGAACCGCCCTGAGTCCTACGGGAGAAGGGCGGTATATAAGTCTAATAAAATAAATAAATAAATAAAGGTATTGTTGCAGGATGTAAGCTGTTTGGAGTAAAGCTGCCCTCTGCAATTGACTGATGGTGAACTTGTCAATGCCGATGGTGTTGAAGGGGTGCTCCAGTTGTTTTGGGATTGTACCCTAGTGTCCTGTTACCATTGGTACTATTTTTGTTTTCTTATTTTTAAGAGCAGTGATAATGGATGCAGGCAGAATACGAGGAGAGGAAAGAAGGGTGAACAGATGACGTGTTTTGGATGTTCTTGAAAGGAACAGCATTTGCTGCTCCCATGGATCCTCTCCAGGAATAAGGGCTCCTAGGCATCACCACCCATAAGCAGTCCCTTTGACATCCCAACTCTGGATTGACAAGCTTTTCCATACACAGTGGTGTCCAGTAATGCAGTGTAAGTTCTGTCCCATGCATTGTGTGACATCATAATGCATGCATGGAAGGGCGGGGCTTCTGTTCTGACATTTCTGATCTTTGTCAGTCTGTCCTCACATTTTTCCCCTTCTGCAGACACTGATCCCCATAATTTCTCAGAACTGTCCTGGCAAATATAAGGCCTGAACTTTTTGCTCAAGAGGAAAGATGACATTAACTCCTAAGACTGCAACTCAGCTGCTGAGATCCTTTGACTATGAACAAATTAAGCTTTAACTACCAGCAAAGACTACATTGATTTGGTTTCCAAGACAGGCAAAATATAAGTAGCCCTTGCTTAGTGACCATTCATTCAGCAACTATTCAAAGTTGTGCTGGCCCTGAATGAGGAGACTTATGGCTCAAACTTGCAGCTGTCACAACATCTCTGCAGTCACATGATCACAATTTGCAACCTTCACTGCCGGCTTCTGACAAGCAATGTCCATGGGCAAGCTGGCAGGAAGTTACAAGTCGTGGGCATGTGATGTTGTGTTCAATACCCATGGAGAAGTTGCTTAACAACAGCAACCGGAATAGCCAACGTAAGTTGGCATGGTCATGTGATTTTTTTCTCTTTACAACTGTCGTTTAGTTTTCAGTCCCAATTATGGTCATTAATTGAGAACTATTGTACCCAGCACTGCAATCTGGGCAGTGATTAGGGTAGCAAACTCCGGACAGGGTTGTGAGTGAGAATAAGATCAGCTATCAATTGGTTTCGCAATGAAGAATCCAGCCACAGATTTCCCCAAACTATTAGCAAAGGATGGGCAACTATATGCTATAATGATTGTCACTGTTTCCCACCATTAGTTAGAAGATGCCCAAAGCAGCCTTTGAATAGCCATCATCCACTAAAAGGAAAGAGCTTTGCCAAGCAGAGAAAAAGGAAATGAAAAAGAGCCCATAAGCTATATCAATATTGTAAACTTACCCCAAAGAAAACATACAAATATGGAGAACATCCTCTCCAATAAAGTCCAAGTAAAAAGTTGCACCTGAAAAGAAAAGAATCTTTCTCAAATAGAACCTCCTTTTACAAATTCTAGGCGAAGATTAGCAAAATGTTAACAGCATAAACAAA
Organism: Vipera berus; assembly: GCF_964194415.1. NCBI lineage: Eukaryota > Metazoa > Chordata > Lepidosauria > Squamata > Viperidae > Vipera > Vipera berus. Next base: position 39,337 of record NW_027673518.1, read on the forward strand.
ATTAAAACATATCCAAGGAGACAGAATTGGTGCATGGATAGATCACATTTTTATAACTCGAAAGACTGCCAAGCCCGGGCTCTTCAAACTTGGCCCTTTTATGACGCATGGACTTCAACTCCCAGAATTCCTCAGCCAGGCATGCTGGCTGAGGAATTCTGGGACTTGAAGTCCATGCGTCATAAAAGGGCCGAGTTTGAAGGCCCCTGAACTAAGCTATCAAGAGAAGAGACGGGAATGATCAGATACTTGGCAACTGATATATTTATGACAGTTGCAGCATCCTTGGGTCACATTTATTTATCACCATTTATTAATTTAATTTAATAATATTTCTATACCGCCCTTCTCCCTGAGGACTCAGGGCGGTTCACAGGGCAAGAGTAAAATACAAAATACAAAAATTAAAAAGAAATTAAATGATTGCCCAATTTTAAAACAATTGATATACAATTATAAAACCCCAAAGATAAAATTAAGAATACAAAAAATAAAAAACCCCACCAATCCCCATCAGGCTAGGCCGGCTTGTACAAACAAAAATGTCTTGAGATCGCGACGAAAGGAGCGAAGATCGGGCGCCATCCGGAGCTCTACCGGTAACTGATTCCACAGCTCCGGAGCGCCCACAGAGAAGGCTCTCCCCCTGGGGGCCACCAATCGACATTCTCTGATCGGTGGCACCCTGAGGAGGCCCTCTCTGTGGGAACGCACAGGGCGCAGGGAGCTTGATGCCGGATCTTTATGATCTCTTTATGATCTTCCCAGGAGGCTTTCTCATAGCCAGGGGTGTCCAAGCTTGGCAACTTTAAGGCTTGTGGACTTCGACTCCCAGAATCCTCCAGCCAGGGTGGAGAATTGAAGTCAAGAACATTAACATTGCCAAGGTTGGACATCCCTGCTTTACATGTTTAAATATGTACTGTAACTTGTTGGGATTCTAACTGTAGTGGGTACAAAACTCAACCTTGCTGAAGAAATGACTAGTGTCCTCTACTGGATATGTGCAGTAATGAAATCAAACCCAGTGGCAGAGAAGATTTCTTAGGCACCAGAAACCTGGACTAAATTTGAAATGTCTGTCTCACTGGGAAAAGCAGTTTCTAAAGGGAGCAACAGAACCTTATTATCAATGCAGGTGATTTCTTTTTAAGCATTAAAAAGATATTTCAAGGGAAGCGTTCGGTTAAGGACTCTCTCCCAGGGATGGGAAATCTGGCAAAATCCATTTCAGGTTACAGGTAGTCCTCGACTTACAACAGTTCATTTAGTGACTGTTCAAAGTTACGACGTCACTGAAAAAAAAGGAACTTATGATCATTTTTCGGTTACCATCTTTGTAGCATCCCCATGATCATGTGATCAAAATTCAGATGTTTAGCAACTGGTTCATACTTATGGCTGTTGCTTTGTCCCAAAGTCATGTGATTACCTTTTGCAACCTTTTGCCAAGCAAAATCAATGGGCAAGCCAGATTTACTTATCACTTAACAACTGTGGCAAGAAAGCGTAAAATGAAGCAAAACTCACTTAACAAATGTCTCCCTTGAAAACAGAAATTTTGGGCTCAATTGTGGTCATACGTTGAGGACTACCTGTATTTGATGATCAGCTGCTATCATCATTTTAATGCACCGATATACACCTACCTGCTGTAATTCCTACCACAGTGGACAGGATATAACCCACACTGGCAATCTGGGATATATCATACAAGTGAGAAGCTTGGGTTAAAAACCTAGGAGAAAAATAAATACAGTGGAGGAAGAAAAAAAATCAGACAACACTGTGCATAAATAAATAACAAAACATTTCACAAAAGCCAACGATGTTTCAGCACAGAAAAGGGTATCTTAGAAACCATGAACCAAAAACAGAATCACCAATCTGAGATTCAGCTGTTGATCTTCTGGGCAAAACAAGCAGATTTGCATGGTGAAATTTCAGCTCATTCCAAGGTGTTCAGGTAATGTTTTACAATGATGGGTCCTTGGTGCTCTGTGAGTTTGGTGGATTTTTTTGCTGCTGGTGTTACCTCGTTTGGGTAATGAAATGTCTGCAAGAAAACAACCAAGCTCAGAGAGCACCAAGAACCCCTTATTTCAATCCTGAGCTGCAAATGTTCTCCTTTTTTGGTACTACATTGTTGTTGTTGTTGTTAGTTGCGAAGTCGTGTCCGACCCATCGCGACCCTATGGACAATGTTCCTCCATATGGTACTACATATGGATGTCAAATGCTCCAAAAAGCATGCAAATGGGAACAATGTTTTTCAATCTTCGTAACTTTAAGATGTATGGACTTCAACTCCCAGAATTCCCCAGCCAGCCATGGGACCAGAATTTCCATTGCTAAGCAAGGCGATTAAGTGACTTGCACCTGTTTTTATGACCTTTTTTTGCCACAGTTGTTAAGCAAATCACTGTAGTTATTAAGTGAATCTTGTGGTTGTTAATCAAATCTGGCATCTTGTCAGAAGCCGGTTTGGGAAGATTGCAAATGAGGATTCATGGCTTTGGGACACTGGAACTATCGTAAACAGACTGCCAGATGTCAAGTGCCCAAATTTTGGCCCTGTGACTGTAGGGATGCTACAATAGTCGTATGTCTGAAGGCTGGTCATAAGTCACTTTTTGTAGTGTCGTTGTAATTTCAAACCATCACTAAATGAATGGTTGTGAGTTGAGAACTACTGGGTATTGGCTGGCTGGTGGAAACCAAAAATATCTGGATAGTGGAGGAGAGAAACTGCTAGAATGGAATGGAATAGAGTAAAGAATAATAGCATAGCATAGCATAATAATATAATATAATAATATAATATAATATAATATAATATAATATAATATAATATAATATAATATAATATAATATAATATAATATATATATAATATAATATAATATAATAATATAATATAATATAATATAATATAATATAATATAATATAATATAATTATTATACTAGACTAGAAGAATAGAACAGAACAGAATAGAATTTTTTATTGGCCAAGTGTGATTGGATACACAAGTAATTTGTCTCTGGTGCATAAGCTCTCAGTGTACATTACAACAAAGTAATATAATCATAAGATACCAATAACAGAAGGTAATAGGAAAGATGAGGAGGATAATAGTAATACAGCCCTACTACATGGGTAAATATCCTTAGACATAAGACAGTGCTGTAGGAATTAGGTGTTCAGCAGAATGATGGCACGGGGGGAAAAAACTATCTTTGTGTCTAGTTGTTTTGGCATGCAATGCCCTATAGTGGCATCCTGAGGGGAGAAGTTGAAACATGCCTGGGGTCTGTAGATATTTTCTCAGCCCTCTTTCTGACCTGTGCAGTATACAGGTACTCAATGGAAGGCAGGCTGGTTGCAACTGTTTTTTCTGCAGTCCTAACTATCTGTTGGAGTCTGTACCTGTCCTGTTTGGCTGCTATACCAAACTATAGCTTTGGCTACCAACTATGATGGTTACAAATGGAACCTTAAGATCCAGGGGGGAAAAACATCTCTTATTATATGCAAGGAAGGATGCTCTGCATCTCCATCCCTCTGAGCATACTTTCAGCAATCCATACAAGCTGCAATGAGGTTGGGAAGCTGGCATTTAGCTGTGTGTTCCCAAATGCCCCCCTTGAAGCCTCTTTAGAACAGGAAATTATTTAAATTGTTACTAAAAGGCCCATCTCTGGGCAGAAACAGCAACAAGAATGCAATTACCTACGGTAGTTTCCATTGCCGCCTGCTGCACAGGCTCTATTTTTAATCTATAATTCATTTTAATTAAATTTGAATTGCCTTGACATTTGGTGGTGAGCTGCAGGAAGAAAACACACATTTGGGGAGAAAGAAAGAAAGAAAGAAAGAAAGAAAGAAAGAAAGAAAGAAAGAAAGAAAGAAAGAAAGAAAGAAAGAAAGAAAGAAAGAAAGAAAGAAAGAAAGAAAGAAAGAAAGAAAGAAAGAAAGAAAGAAAGAAAGAAAGAAAGAAAGAAAGAAAGAAAGAAAGAAGAAAGAAAGAAGAAAGGAAGAAGGAAGAGGAAGAGAAGAAGAAGGAAGGAAGGAAGGAAGGAAGGAAGGAAGGAAGGAAGAAGGAAGGCAGGCAAGCAAGCTTGGTTCCACTTACTCTGCCTGAAATGCTGTTGTCGCCACCATGCACACCACCATGATGTAGAAGATGGGGTAGCCCAGCTGCATATTTCCCCGAATGGAAACCGCAACCATGCCTGCAATGGCTTTGACTGTAATGACAGTCATGGAACCTGAAAAACCACCAATAAACCTTGTTTTGTTCAAGATCAAAGACTAACAACAGCGAGTGAAAAACAGTACAGGTAGTCCTTGACTTATGAGTACAATTGAGCCCAAAATTTCTGTTGTTAAGTGAGGCAATTGTTAAGTGAGTTTTGCCTCATTTTACGACTTTTCTTGCCACAATCGTTAAGTGAATCACTGCAGTTGATAAGTTAGTAACACGGTTGTTAAGTGAATCTGGCCTCTCCATTGACTTTGCTTGTCAGAAGGTAGCAGAAAGTGATCACGTGACCTCGGGACACGGCAACCGTCATAGATATGAGCCAGTTGCCAAGTCTGAATTTTGATCAGGGGACTATGGGGATGTTGCAACGGTCATATGTACAGGTAATCCTCAACTTACAACAGTTTCTTTGGTGACTGTTCAAAGTTACGACATCACTGAAAAAAGTGACTTATGACCATTTTTCACACTTACGACCATTGCAGCATCCCCCATGGTCACCTGATCAAAATTCAGACACTTGGCAACTGACTTGTATTAATGACAGTTGCAGCATCCTGGGGTCATGTAAATTACCTTTTGCAACATTTCTGAGAAGCAAAGTCAATGGGGAAGCCAGATTCACTTAACAATCACGTGATTAACGACAACTGTGGCAAGCAAGGTCATAAAACGGGGCAAAATTTACTTAGCAAGAGAAATTTTGAGCTCAATTGTGATCATAAATCAAGGACCACCTGTAATGGGAATTGCCGAGACCCCACCAATGGGAACAAGAACTTGACTTATTCAGGATCCAATCTGGGTTGGTTGCTGGGACTGGGGGTTTCGTCTTCCGAGCTTTCGGACTTGTGCTGGGGCCCAACTTCAGGGAAAAGTTCTCTCTATCAGGGTGCGTGCTGTTCTGGGTGTGGTATTTATGGTGCCTGTTGTATTATGGCTTTTTAGATGTTGATTGGGGTGTGTTGATGGCTGGTCAAACAACATCTGAAAAGCTACTTACAACAACCACCATAAATACCACACACAGAATAGCACACTTTCCGGCAGAGAGAACAGAACGAGTCCAAAAGCTCAGAAGAAACAACCTGGTCACCAACCCAGATTGGATCCTGCAACATTATCCCGAGACACGTATATTCATTCAGCTCTCTCCAACTCAACCCTCGATGAATTAATTTTTACCTGGATATTATTCATGGGGCTTTCTCTAGGTAGCTATCTTCCTGGTGGCTCAGAATCCTTTTGGAGTCAGTCTTGAAATCCAATAAATAAATACATAAATTTTTAGACCGGTTTGTGTGTGTGTGTGTGTGTGATGGATTAGGGTTTCTGCAAGATGCAGCCCCCAAAACACCTATCGTAGAAAGAGCCACCTTTGGGGAAGCTGAACGGAGATTAAGCTTCACGCACATACCGTACGCATGAGCTTGCTTCTTTGCTAATCAGAGACAGAGGTTTAGCAATCCAGTTTGTGACATTTATCTTACATAAAGAGGAAGAGGAGAAGAAACGTACCAAGGAGGGCTACCAGGAGCAGAATCACCACGATATAGTTTGCTTTCTTCTCCTTGTAGAAATATAAAAGCAGGCAGAACAGAATGATCTCCACCAGCTAAAGAAGGGAAAGAGAGCAGAAAAGGTACTGGATTTGAAATAAAGCTAATTTTCCAGTCTTTTTCTTTTCAGGCTGAAGAGACAGACCTCCCTTTTGGAAATGAAAAAAGGGGATCCCCTAGCCTTAGTTCCCCAAAAATCTGAGGACCCAGATTGTTGGGGGCAATAAGCTGACTTTGTAATAATGCCGCTGGGGGGGGCGAAAGCCCTAATAAGCAGGCATATACATAGAATGAAGGCTATTGCTAAGCACATTGGTTTGTGCTTCTTAGATTGTAAGCCGCCCTGAGTCTTCGGAGAAGGGCGGGATATAAATGGGATTAAAATAAAAATAAAAAATAAAAAATCTGGGAGCTGGCTGGAGTTTGCATTCCAAGTACAGGTAGTCCTCAACTTACAACCACATCGGAGGATGCCTATTATGGTCACATGTTGTAACGGTGGCAACATGATTTTACTTTTTGTGACAATCATTAAGTGAACACAGAGATCATAAATGTAAACCATTGCTCACTATCGGCCGTAAGTGCCAGTTTTTAGCAAAACTGCCACAAAATGCAGTCATGTGACTACAGGACACTGCAAGTGGCTGTAAATGCGTGTTGAGAAGTGCCCAAACTGGTGTCATGTGACTATGAGGATGTTCAAAATTACGACCTACCTGAAAAAGAGGACTTATGATCCAGCTCTGAAGGGGAATTTCCCCCAATGACCATTGGGACTTCAGAATTGGGTGATAAGTCCCCCTTTTTCAGGTAGGTCATAAGTATCTGTATCAGCTTACGGCAGGGGTCTTCAAACTTGGCCCTTTTATGACTCATGGACTTCAACACGGCTGGCTGAGGAATTCTGGGAGTTGAAATCCATGAGTCATAAAAGGTCCGAGTTTGAAGACCTCTGGCTTAGGGAGACTGAATTAGAGATTAGGCTTCAAACACTGCACTATGCACGGCTGGCTGGGGAATTCTGGGAGTTGGAAGTCCACAGGTCTTAAAGTTGCCAAGGTTGGACACCCCTGACTTAGGTGGAGTGCAGCTTATTTTATCTATTTGTTAAATGTTGATCCTGCCTTTTCTCCAGGAACTCAGGGCAACGCATATAACATTCCCTAAGCCAGGGGTAGGCAACCTTGGCTCTTTTATGACTCGTGGACTTCAACTCCCAGAATTCCTGAGCCAGCTGGCTCAGGAATTCTGGGAGTTGAAGTCCACGAGTCATAAAAGAGCCAAGCTTGCCTACCCCTGCCCTAAGCCAAGCTTCACCCATCACAACAGCGCAGCTAAATAGACTGGGCTGAGGGAAAAGGATTTGGCTCAAAGTCACACAGGGAGCTCTCATGGCCAAGAGTCAATTTGAGCCTGGGCTCAAAGCTGCTGCTAGCCCACATGGCACCTTATGCAGTTGGCACCCCTGAAACAAAGGAAGTGGAGAACATGTCTGGGCATTTCTGTGTCCGCCATCTTGCTCATGAACAAGCAAACATAACCCTGTAAGCTATTAGGCAGTGCCTCAGTTCCCGAGTTATTATTATTTTAATTATATGCTTAAAATCATGTGTAATTATTTTAATTATATTCTTATAATCTTCTGTAATTGTTATTTTAATTATATACTTTGTTTATGGAGGTTTTATTACACTGAGTTTTGGTTAAAGTTGTTTATGCAAATGGATGACCGTAAAATAATAATAATAATAATAATAATAATAATAATAATAATAATAATGATGATGATGATGATGATGATGTAAGGGACCTTGGAGGTCATCTACTCCAACCCCCTGCTCAGGCAGGATACCCTATACCATTTCAGACAAATGGCTGTTCAGTCTCTTCTTAAAGACTTCCAGTGTTGGAGCATTCGCAGCTTCTGGAGGGAGGTTGTTCCACTGATTAATTGTCCTAACAGTCAGGAAGTTTCTCCTTAGTTCTAGGTTGCTTCTCTCCTTGACTAGTTTCCATCCATTGCTTCTTGTCCTGCCTTTGGGCGCTTTGGAGAAGAGCTTGACTCCCTCTTCTTTGTGGCAGCCCCTGAGATACTGGAACCCTGCTATCCTGTCCCCCCTCATCCTTCTCTTCATTAAACTAGACCTACCCAGTTCCAGCAACCGTTCTTTATATATTTTAGCTTCCAGTCCCCTAATCATCTATGTTGCTCTTCTCTGTACTCTTTCTAGAGTCTCAACATAAATCAATAAAATAAATCAATAAAATCTTCTGGGGCCACGCCTATTTGCTGAGTTCTTCTTTCTGCTGGCAGATTGCTCATTTTTGGTTGTTTTGGTCAGAAAATGAATAGCCTCCCCACTAAACCAGCTGCTCTCAATAATACAAGAATTGATCCTCTGTAATTTGTAAACCTAGATTATTACAATGAGTTGGCCAACTTGGCTTGTTTAACCCACTACAGCTAAAAGAACCCAAGATCTTGGGTTTAAACACAACCATCTAGGCTGGATATAAAGTAAGAATAGCAATAGCAATAGCACTTAGACTTATATACCGCTTCACAGAGCTTTATAACCCTCTCTAAGTGGTTTACAGAGTCAACGTATTGTGCCCAACAATCTGGGTCCTCAACTTAACAACTTTGGAAGAATGAAAGCCTGAGTCAACCTTGACCTGGTTAGGATATGTAGAGAGTAAGGATATCCAGGAATCCATTGCAACTGCAGATCTAAATTTGGGGTCACATCATGTTAAATCATAATGTTACCTAGTTGGTTTCACTGAATACAATGTGTTAATACATTATTTTGATTTGCAAATCATGGTTTATGGCAAGGGGGCAGTCAACTTTGTGATGCCTGAGAACCACTCTTAACAAACTTGGAGCTGAACCATGGCAATATGGGAGAGAGGGTTGTTTGTTTCCTTAAAGCAGGGGTTCCCAACCCACGGTCCGTGGACCAGTACCGGGCCATGGCATGCCAGCAACCGGTCCGCACAAACAAGTTGATGTGTTAGAGTTTTTGGAAAGGAACAACCAGATTGCTGCGGTGCTAATTTTTTTAGATGCTGAAAAAACTTTTGATCAATTGAATTGGAAATTTTTGTTGAAAGTTTTAGATAAAATGGATTTTGGGGAAAATTTTTTACAACCGATTAGGGCATTATATCAAAAACAAACTGCCCGAATTATAGTTAATAATAGCTTGACAGAAGCATGTAATATTGAGAAGGGCACAAGGCAAGGGTGTCCGTTATCGCCCTTGTTATTTGTGTTAACATTAGAGATATTATTGGTTAAAATTCGGAATTCGGAAAAAATTAAGGGGATTCAAATTGGAGATCAGGACTATAGATTGAGAGCATTCGCAGACGATCTGGTTGTTACAGTGACCCAGCCAGAGAACTCTGTTGTGGACCTGATGGAGATAATAACACAATATGGGAAGGTTTCTGGATTTAAGGTTAATGTACAAAAAACAAAAATTTTGGCCAAAAATATGACAACATCGCAAAAGGCCCTTTTAGAAGGATTAACTGGATTTGAGATTGTTAAAAGGGTTAAATATTTGGGGGTGATTTTGTCGCCCTCTAATACAAAGCTATATAAAAATAATTATGAAAAATTATGGGGGAAAATTCAAAAAGAATTGGAGAGTTGGAAAAAATTGCAATTGTCTTTGTTGGGACGGATTGCAGCAGTAAAAATGAATGTCCTGCCTAAATTTTTATTTTTATTTCAAATGATACCGATTCTTAAGAAAGATTCCAATCTGGAGGAATGGCAGCGAGGTATCAATAAATTTGTGTGGGCAGGGAAAAAACCACGAGTTAAACTTAAGATTATGCAGGATACTCGTGAGAGAGGTGGCCTTAAATTGCCTAATTTTAAATTATATTATGAAGCTGCTGCATTAGTAGGAATAAGTGACTGGATTAATTTGACGCAAGGGAGGTTATTAAATCTTGAGGGCCACGATTTGTTGTTTGGCTGGCATGCATATTTGTTGTATGATAAGAAGGTAGACAACGTGTTTAGGGTGCATATTTTAAGACAGGCATTGCTGAGAGTTTGGAAGAAGTACAGACATAAGTTAAGTTGCAAGATACCATTGTGGGCAATTCCAAAACACGCAATAGAAAATATACATGCTGGCTTCAAACATGATTTGACTACGTACAAGGAGATTCTCAGTTTGGAAAGAAATGTTTGGTGTTTGAAATCATATAGCCTCTTGCGAGAAGAGAAGGTTGTTCAAAATTGGTTTCAATATACTCAGTTACGGGCCAGGTGGAAAGAAGACCAGAAAAATGGATTTACAATGACTGATGAAAATTTGATAAAGCAAATCAGGAATCAGGGACCAGCACATATCAAACGGATATATCTTGCATTGATAGAGATTGACTCAGAAACAGAGCTTGTTAAGGATTGTATGATAAAATGGGCCCAAAATATCCAGGAAGTTATCACAATGGACACATGGGAAAAGATTTGGGTGAGGAACGTAAAATTTACACAAGCTCAAAATTTAAGAGAGAATTTTTACAAAATGTTTTATAGATGGCATTTAGATCCCAAAAAGCTTGCAAGTATGTATCCGAATTATCAGCCTAAATGTTGGAGGTGTGGTGATGAAGACGCAACATATTTTCACATATGGTGGACATGTAAGAAGGTTAAGGCTTTTTGGATAAAAGTCTGGTGGAACATGCAGAAGATTTTTAAACAGAGGATAAAGTTTTGTCCGCAATTTTTTTTGTTGGGAATAATTACAGATGTCACAGTTGTGGACACCAAGTTGATGTTGAACTTAATTACGGCGGCAAGACTTTTGATAGGCCAATACTGGAGGAAAGAGGAACTGCCGACCATAGAGGAGTGGACTTTAAAGGTTTCCGACCTGGCAGAGATGGCGAAGATTTCGGCCTATTTGAAAGATCATTCGCAAGAACGCTATATTATGGAATGGAGAAAATGGATTGATTTTATCCAGAACAAGTATAGGGTTAAGAAGTTTTATGTAGCATTTGAATAAGTCTTCTTTCGTTTTTTTTTCTTTTATTATTTTAGTTTCTTTTTATACATATTCAATATTATTATTATTTGTTTTATCTTATATAAGCTAGAGAGTGATGGATTTTAGAGTTTATAATTGTTAGTATATGATTGTTTATGATTGCTTTTTATATATATACCTTGTATTTAGCTCTAGGAAGTCGGGGGGGGGGAGGGGGGGAGGGGGGTAGGTAGGGAGGGGGGAGGAGGGAGGGGGAAGGGGGGATTTTTAAAGGAAAACTGTATTTTAAAACTTTTCAATAAAAAAAAAAGAATTGATCCTCTGTAATTTGTAAACCTAGATTATTACAATGAGTTGGCCAACTTGGCTTGTTTAACCCACTACAGCTAAAAGAACCCAAGATCTTGGGTTTAAACACAACCATCTAGGCTGGATATAAAGTAAGGATAGCAATAGCAATAGCACTTAGACTTATATACCGCTTCACAGAGCTTTATAACCCTCTCTAAGTGGTTTACAGAGTCAACGTATTGTGCCCAACAATCTGGGTCCTCAACTTAACAACTTTGGAAGAATGAAAGCCTGAGTCAACCTTGACCTGGTTAGGATATGTAGAGAGTAAGGATATCCAGGAATCCATTGCAACTGCAGATCTAAATTTGGGGTCACATCATGTTAAATCATAATGTTACCTAGTTGGTTTCACTGAATACAATGTGTTAATACATTATTTTGATTTGCAAATCATGGTTTATGGCAAGGGGGCAGTCAACTTTGTGATGCCTGAGAACCACTCTTAACAAACTTGGAGCTGAACCATGGCAATATGGGAGAGAGGGTTGTTTGTTTCCTTAAAGCAGGGGTTCCCAACCCACGGTCCGTGGACCAGTACCGGGCCATGGCATGCCAGCAACCGGTCCGCACAAACAAGCAAAGCCCCATCCATGGGATGCAGGCAGCACACAAAACCACAACACCTCTGGTCTGCAGAAAAACCTCTCTCCACGGAACTGGTCCCTGGTGCCCAAAGGTTTGGGGACCTCTGCCTTAAAGTATTGGGGCAGATTCTTGATTATTCTTAACTAAAGTCATCCTGTTTCAGAACATACTTTATCTTTCTGAAAATAAGAAACATGTCTACTGCTTTTTACCAGCACCAGCCTGCATACAGCTCTGAGACTGCCTACCCTTGTTTTATGGCTTAACTTGATATCTGATCCCAGTTTTTATGATTCACTCAACAGATCAGTTAAAACTAAAGCTCTAGATCAGGGGTGTCAAACTCAATTTCATTGAGGGCCGCATTAGCACTGCGGTTGCCCTCAGGGGGCCAGGTGGGTATGGCCAGGGTGGGCGTGGCCTACTGGGTGGGCGTGGCCAGCTCAACATCGTTCGCATCAAGGGTGCCTATGGGGGCCTGGGCAGGAGTGGGACAGATCTGAGGGTCTCTGGGCCAGGGCCAAGGCAGTGGGGGCCGTTCCCTCACTGTTTCCAGGATGGCTTTGCGGGCTGCATGAAACCACTTTGCGGGCTGGATCCGGCCCACGGGCCTTGTGTTTGACATGTCTGATCTAGATCAACATTTTTCAAGGTTAGCAACTTTAAGATGTGTGGAAGCCTATTCCCCAAATTCCCAAGGCAGCCAGCAATTCTGGGAGTCAAAGTCCACGCCTCTTCAAGTTGTCATGGTTGAGAAACACTGATCCTGATCAAGGAAGCATGTAACCACCAAGCAAGCACAAAACATCATTAATTGGCTTAGGCATCTCAATGAAATTAAGAGGAGGATGAAGAGCACAGATTAAACTCGATTAAATGGATCACTTTACCATATACAGAAGGAACGGCCAGCTGACCAAGTGCTTTCTGATGTTGTCCCCTGTCATGACTTCATGATTGTTCGGTCCAAAGGTGATTAGCAGGTAAGTCCCAACAATGGCTAAGGAACAGCCTACAAAGGACATAACATAGCGCCCTTTGGCAGGATGAAGACAGGAAAAGCTGTATTAGTGCATTAGTTCAGAGGTCAACAGCAGCTCTGAGTTACACACATGCACAGTTACAAAAATGAGTTGGCTGCCCTTTTAGATGGCTTGGAATACAACTCCATGCTGGGAATAATGAGACTTGCACTGCCAGCACAGTTTTTCCTAAAGAATAAAGGCACTTAGAAACAACAGACATAGGACAGGTAAAGATCTTAAAATTAATACAATGTAAGAAGTACAGATAGTCCTCAACTTATGACCACAGTTTAGCCTAGCATTTCCATTGCTAAGCTAACACAGTTGATAAGTGAATTTTGCCCCATTTAACGACCTTTCTCACCACAGCTGTTAAAGTGACTGACTGCAGTTGTCAAGTTACGGTAGTAACGAGGTTGTTAGATGAATCTGGATTCCTCATTGACTTTGCTTATCAGAAGGTCGCAAAAGGTGATCACACAGGGCAATGCAACTGTCATAAGTACACGCCAGTTGCCAAGCACCTGAACTTTGATCATGTGACCATGGGAAGGAGACAACAATCGTTAACTGTGAAAAACGGTCACATGTCACTTTTCCCAGTGTTGCTTTAACTTCAAACAATCACTAAACGAATGGTTGTAACTCGAGGACTACCTGTGTCGTAATTAAAAGGATTCGCAAAAAAAAAAAGGAAAAATTGAAGAGCTCCCTTAGGGATCTGGGTGTAAATTAACAGGGACAGTCCTGTCCCTTTTTCTTCTGGACTTCCAAGATGAGAAACCCACTAGCCCACCCCCCCCAACCCACCTTTCTGAAATAATGAAAAAATAGCCAGCTACCTACAAGCCGGTCCTAACAAATTAGCAGGTGCAAAAGAAGCAAAAATAATAATAATAATAAATTGCAATTTTAGCAGAGAGTGGCAGAAACCAATTCTTGTCGATTTGTACAAATCCATGCAAGATGCACCAAGGGAAGCAAAGGTATAAGAAACGTGCTGAAGACAGGTAGTTCTGAAAAATGCACCCAGCCACTTACTCAAAAAGTCTTTAGGTTTCCATTTTTCCCTGATGAATATGACTCCGATGATTGCACTTGCTGAATGAGAAAACAGCAAGCAGTGAGTTTTGCCAATGCTAGAGACAGCCGGTCTGATTAGTTCAAGCCGGGGTACGCGTGTATTTTCACTTGTGGAAATGTTTGGTTGAACATTAGGGATTTTTTTCCCCTCTCTCTCGTATTTTTTTTTAAACAAATCAGCATTATCTCAAGAGCATCTAGCCTACATATCAAAGCTTCCTGGATCTGGGAGGATGTAGGAATGTGGCTCTTGCTAGCATCTTGAAGATTTGCTACGAGCACCCGCTGCCTGATCTTGCTTACATAGAAGGCAACTGTATATGGATTGCCAACTCTTGCAGTTTTTGAGATGGTTCTGAGACTAGATTTTATCCATGGGCGTAAAAAAACAACCATACAGCTTCCTGGGAGAAGTCTGTAGGCGCAAGTCTTATCTGCATGGCAGAAGGAATAACCTTGAGAAACAGGAGGGAGAAACATAAGGAATATGCAATGGTCAGATAAAAGAAACCTGTCCCAGACAGAACTGTAATTGCAGTAAACATTTCTGACAAGACCCTCCCTACTTCTCCTGAAGATAAAAGGGTGGGAGGGAAAGGCACATTCAGACTTCCAAGGCTCGTTCCTGTAACTTGGTAATTAAAGCTGGCTGTTCTTGTGTGTGGCTTCTGCTCTCCTTCAAATTAAGTTTGAACTGGTTCAATTGAGTTTTTTAATGGTTTCATTCTAGTTGCTCCTTTGTAATTACAGGCAGTCCTTCTCTTACAACAAGTTCATTTAGTGACACTTGGCACCCAAAAAAGAAGAAGTGATTTATGACCATTTTTCACACCGATGACTGTTGCAGCATCCCCATGGTCGTGTGATCAAAATTTGGACACCTGGCAAACGAGTCATATTTATGACGGTCGCAGAGTCCCTGGGGGTCTCGTGATCCCCTTCTGCGACCTTCTGACAAGCAATGGGGCAGCCAGATTCACTTAACAACCATGTTACTAACTTAACTGCTGCAGTGATTCACTTAACAACTGTGGCAAGAAAGGTTGTAAAATGGGGCAAAATTCACTTAACAGCAAAAATTGGAGCTCAATTGTGGTCATAAGTCAAGGACTGCCTGTATTTATTATTATTTTTAACTGTGAGCCACCTAGAGTCACAAATGCTAGACAGGGGGCTATTTAAATTGAATGAATGAATAAGCAAATAAAATTAATAAGAGTCTTATCAGCATTCATGTCCTTGGTTTCCTAGTCTATGTTGAGGGACTTACCGATGACAGAGACGGCCCCCAGAGGCACTATCAGGGACAGGGGGGCAAAAGCGTAGGCAGAGAAGACCCCCAATTCTCCCAGGCAGAGAAGGAACAAACCACACCACCACGTCTTGGTCCTAAAGTAAGCCTTAGACTCTTTGCAATTCACCAACCGGATATGACTGTATTTCTAGGGGAAGAGAAAGGAGAATGAGAAGACTCATTTGGGTTTCTACAGCTCTGGAATCCTGTTTCTCTTTCTCTCAGCTCACCTGGAGGTTGAGAGCAATGCTGATCATCAGGTGCCCAAAAATAGCCAGCAAGGCACCGATCAGGTTTTCCTGCAAAGAAAGGAAAAAAAGCACAGGTAATTAAACTTGCAGCTTCTGCAAATGCAAGACAGACGTATTTTACAGCTAGTCCTTGACTTACAACCATTCATTTAGCAACGGATTGAACACTATAATGGCACTGAGAGAAGTGACTTATCACCAGTCCTCACACTTATGACATTCAGATAAAAGTCCTGTAAGGAGCATATATTTGTCCAGGCAAACATAAAATCCATGCCGGCTCTCAAAAGATACGTTGAATGGGCCTGAACTGAACTCATCCCCAAGTTTAACCCTATGATGGTCACTGTCTAAGACACGGGTAGGCAACCTTGGCTCTTTTATGACTCGTGGACTTCTGAGAATTCCTGAGCCAGCCATGCTGAGGGGAAAGGGAGGGTTTCCAAGCTGAGCCATGCTGGCTCAGGAATTCTGGGAGTTGAAGTCCGTGAGTCATAAAAGAGCCAAGGTTGCCTACCCCAGGTCTAAGAGGCATCTGGTCCATTGCATTCCCAAACTCATTTGTGCAAGAATTCCAAGGCCAAAAATACCCCTGTACAGGTAGCCCTTGACTTACAACCATTCAATTAGTGACCGTTCAAAGTTACATCACTGAAAGAAGTGACTTGTGACTGGTCTTCGCACTTATGACGCAGTACCCCCAGTGTCACAGGATCAAAATTTGGATGCTTGTATTTATGATAGTTGTAGCCTCCTGGGATCGCGGGATCACCATTTGCAACTTTCCCAGCTGGCTTGCAACAAGCAAAGTCAGTGGGGGGAAGCCGGATTTGCTTAATGACCCTGGGATTCACTTAACAACTCTAGTGATTCTCCTAAC
>NW_027673517.1:0-53917 GCF_964194415.1 Vipera berus
GGCATGATCCTGAATGTCTTACAGTATTTTGATAGTTCAGAATTTATTCTAAATGTTTCATTAAGCCAGTTTTCTTCCACTCTCTCAACTACAATGCGGTATGATCTAATGCATCTCTACCAAGAAATAAGCTATAAAGAACAACAAGATGGTAAATTAGGTTGCTTACTTGAAGAAACTCCCTGGATGAAGACAATAAACTCAACCCTCTATTACTCTTCTGCCTTTTAAAGTTACGAATCTTTTCTTATTTTCTATTTTGGAAAAAGTTCTTTTAAACTTTTTAGTTTAAAGAAAGACATGGGGGAAATCTTAATTCAACAGGCTTATGAATTCATATTTGATAGATTTGTAGGGGGGGGGGAAAGACCAATCTTTTTGTCTTCTGTTGGATTTGTTTACCTCACAGCATCAGGCAAATATTGCATTGATCGATAGATAAATTCAGAATAGAACTTCATGGAATAATACTGAGACTTTGGGCTTGATTTGACCAGGTAGAGATTGGCAAAGTCTGTGTTTCCATAAAGATCTAAAAAGAAACAAAAAATAATGGTAACTGTCTTTCAATTTGCTACAGGCATACTTGCATGATTGTCTTAAAATACTTTAAAAACAAATTATGCTGTATTTATGTCAGGCATTTCACAATAATATGAGAGTAAATTTGGTGAAATGGTTAAGACATCACACTAAAAACTTGGACATTACAGGTAAAGTAGTCCTCAACTTATTACCACAACTGAGCCCAAAATTTCTGTTGTTAAGTGAGATATTTGTTAAATGAGTTTTGCCTCATTTTACAGCCTTTCTTGCCACAGTTATTAAGTGAATTGCTGCAGTTGTTAATTTAGTAACATGGTTGTTAAGTGAATCTGGCTTCCCTATTGATTTTGCTTGTCAGAAGGTTGCAAAAGGTGATCACCATTGGGATGCTGCAACAGTCATCACTAAATGAAATGTTGTAAGTCAAGGACTATATGCAGGGCTTTTTTTTCTAAAAAAGAAGGTGCTGGAACTCCGAGGTGCTGTCACTGGGAGCGATGCCGGTGTCTGTAAGAACCCCCTCTTGCTATGGCATTGCCGCCTGTCCTTTGCACCACCACTCCCACGGCTTGGAGCCACAGGCCATGAGGATTCTTCTCCCCACAGCCCCCGTGGGGATTCCACTCCCTGCAGTTGCCACACTACAGCCCATGCTGAGCCCCCACCAGCTAAAGACGCCCCAGCCACGGAGTGCTGCATTGGGCCACCCGGCGTCTCCAGCGCCAAACAGCTGATGGCCTCTGGCCCTGGCACTCATTCACTTACTGCCCCGTTGCTTCCAAACACAGTAAGTGAGTGAGCAAGTGGCATTTGGAAGCATTTAGAAGCAATGGGGCAGTGAATGAGTGAATGGGCAAATTGCATTTGGAAGCATTTGGAAGCATTTAGAAGCAACTGGGCAGTAAGTGTGAACGAGCAAATGGTGTTTGGAAGCAACAGGGCAGTAAGTGAGTGAGCGAGCAAGAGGCCTTTGAAAGGGACAGAGTGAGTGGGGAAGAGACTGAACGAGGTGCCTTTGAAAGAGACGGAGGAGTGAGTGAGAGCAACTGCAGACTTTTGTGAGCAAAGTGTGAGTGAGTGGGGGGGCTTTTGCGAGAGAAGGGGGAGAGAAAAAGGGAAAAGTGAGGGGGAGAAGGGAAAAAGAAAAGGCACTGTCTTCAGACTTCCTCTGTTGCAGGGGTAGAAGGAAGCATTAACATTGAACCTCAACTTTTTACTTTTCTATAACATTAAAAACTAGCCATTTCTATAATAGCATTTTCAGGAGACATTATGGGTGAGTGAGTGAGAGAGAGAAAGAGGTGAGATTCTTAACTGAAATGTACAAAGAATATGGAAGATCTATGCAAGGACTTAATGTGGTTTTGGAAACACTTCCTGACACATAACGTCAGCTGACATTTAAGGCTGAGTTGGTGTCTTTCATTTTTTTTAATGTGGCTTGTTTGAACCTGGAACAAATCTGTTGTTCTTTGTAGTTTTTGTTTCCAAAACTTTATTTCTTCTGAGCTAATGTATGGTTCACTTTTCCATTGGATGAACCAATTCTGTTTCTTGGACTTTTCCTTCTGTTATTTTTCTTTGTGAGGTTTTTGTTTTTTGTTTTTCTTTTTGGAGATATCAACTTTTAAATGCAGTGTGTTAAAGCAATTCAGCACGGATTTTTCCTTTTTTTCACAATACAATAGCCTCTCATTATAATAATTGAGAGCCAGGGTTGCTAGCAATTGTAAGGGCTGAAGTTAATTTAAAGGGATTTGATAAAGTAAATCATAGTCTCCTTTTTGATAAAGTGGAAAAAATGGGCTTAATGGCCCCACTGTGCATGGATTCACAGTTGACTTCAGAGTCATCCTGGTGAGATAGTCAGCATATGAATTTAATAAATAACATTTTTTTTCAAATGCCCCTATCAGGAATTGAATTTGAATGAAGTTTCAGAAAAGCAAATGTTCTGTGCTGGTGGTACTAAGCTCCCAAAGATCTAGCATGGGATAAATGAATTCTTCCTAATAAAAAAAACTTCCTGCCTTTTTCTAATCATCATTTCTTCCCTACAGAAATTTGAAAAGTAAAACAAAGTGAAACAAACCACTACTCCCTCCATGCAGGGAAAATTTTCTTGAGTCATACTTGGATATCCTATTTGCAAATAATATCTTACTTACCTAGTTGAGATGGTGTGTTTGGGGAGCAGGGAGGAGTGCAAAATTCCTGCCTTCGCTGCAACTTGCCTGTGCAACATTTGCCTGCCGGGTCTTTTGGCAAGCTCAGCAGCAATTCCTATTGGCTTTCGAAAGCCAATAGCATAGCTGACTCAGGAATTCTGGGAGTTGAAGTCTTTGAGTCATAAAAGAGCAAAGCCTGCAATAGGCTTTCGAAAGCCAATAGCAGCACAGCTTGTGTAAAAGCTTCTTTTTTTTGCAAAAAAGGTGCCGGAATTCCATTCTGAGCGTTCTATGAGGAAAAAAAGCCCTGATTATATGTATAAGCTCATGTTCCATGTTAAGCATGAAACCAGCTGGCTGACCTTGGGCTAGTCACATTCTCTCAGCTCTAGGAAGGAGGTAATTGCAAACCCCCTCTAAAAAACCTTGCCACAAAACCTACAGCAATCTGTCTAGTAATAAATAAATAAATAAATAAATAAATAAATAAATAAATAAATAAATAAATAAATAAATAATAACAACAACAACAGTTCTAACAGCAAATGGGGAGAACATTGGTGAAATCAACATCAGACTAAGAATCTTCCAAGAGGACTCACTTTCACCACTACTGTTCAAAATCGCATTAATTCCATTGACAATATTATTATGAAACACAAAACTGGGATACCACATCTCAAGGCAGCATGGCAAGATAAACCATCTACTATACATGGATGACTTAAAACTGTATGCGAAAAGCCACATTGAACTTGAATCAATACTCAACACAGTTCAACTGTTTAGCAGCGACATCAGAATGGACTTTGGACTTGGAAAATGTGCTATATTATCCATGAAATGAGGAAAAATGGGAAAAATAGAAGGAATAGAACTGGGAAACGGAAGTATTATTAAAGCACTAGCAAAGGATGATGGTTACAAATACCTAGGCATATTGGAAGCAGATAACATCTTGAATGGAAAAGTCAAAGAGTCAACACAAAAGGAATACATCGGAAGAGTCCGCAAAATACTAAAACCAAAGCTGAATGCCGGAAATATAATTAAAGCCATTAATACATGGGTAGTCCCAGTGATACACTACCCAGCTGGAATTATCAACTGGACATTGGCAGAATTGGAACACCTAGACTGGAAAACGCGTAAACCTTTGAACATGTGCCATGCTGTACATCCACAAAGTGACATCGACAGATTGTACCTGCCAAGAAGAATAGCGGGCAGAGGGCTACTGCGAATCCACCAAACTGTAGAAGTAGAAAAATGAAGTTTGAATATCTATGTAAATCAAAGTACAGAAAAATTGCTGCAGGCTGTGAAAACAAAGAGCATTATCAAAATAACAGAAACAAAGGGAGAATATAAGGAAAAACGGCTGGATGATAGATTAAATAGATGGAAACCCTAAGATTTTTTATAATAATAATAATAACAAAAACAAGAAGAAGAACAAGAACAACAAGAACAAGAACAAGAAGAAGTTGGAAGGGACCTTGGAGGTCATCTAGTCCAACCCCCTGCTCAGGCAGGAAACCCTATACCATTTCAGACAAATGGCTGTCCAGTTTCTTCTTAAATACTTCCAGTGTTGGAGTATTCACCACTTCTGGAGGCGGGTTGTTCTACTGGTTGATTGTTCTAACTGTCAGGAAGTTTCTCCTTAGTTCTAGGTTGCTTCTCTCCTTGACTAGTTTTCATCCATTGCTTCTTGTCCTGCTTTCAGGTGCTTTGGAGAATAGCTTGAGTCCCTCCTCTTTGTGGCAGCCCCTCAGATATTGGAACACTGCTATCATGTCACCCCTCACCCTGCATGGACAACATTTGAAAAACATTGAAGGAAAATTTGATAACAACCTGACATGGGCATGCCTTAAGATGCAAACCATCAAGAAAGAAACGGAAGGCTTAATATTGACTGCTCAAGAACAAGCACTACAAAGTAATGCCATGAAAGCGAAGATACAAAAATCTACTGACAATCCAAATTGCCGACTTTGCAACAACTGATTACAAAGCTAGACATGACTGAGTTGCTAAACTAATCCACTGGGCATTGTGTAAAAAATACGACTTGCCTGTGTCTGAAAAGTCGTGGGAACATAGGGTGGAAAACGTTGTTGAGAATGCGAGGGTGAAGATCTTGTGGGACTTTCGAATCCAGACAGATCGCCATTTGGAACACAACATGCCAGATATCACAGTTGTGGAGAACCAAAGCGTATAGCTGATTGATATCGCTGTACCAGGAGATGCCAGAGTTGAAGAAAAAGAACATCAAAACTGTGCGATCATGGATGAAATGTGTAACAGTGATACCCATTGTCATCGGGGCACTGGGAACTATGTCCAAAAACTTTGCAAAATACATCAAGAAATTGCAGTTTCCTGCAATAACTCCAGCAAAGCTACAAAAAGCTATGCTACTCGGAACATCTTACATTTTAAGGAGATACCTGGTTGATACCTAGGATGCTGGCAGCAGCCTGTGTCAACCATTAGTGCCAGCCAATTTGAGTGTTCAGTTGACTGAGGTTCATGTTTTATGAATAAAAGTTTTATAATAATAATAATAAAGGCAGAATATAAGGAAAAACGGCTGGATGACAGATTAAATAGATGGAAAACCAAAGCTTTGCATAGACAGCATGAAGGAAAATGTGATAACAACTTGACATGGACATGGCTTAAGATGGGAACCATCAAGAAAGAAATGAAAGGCTTAATACTGGCTGCTCAAGAACAAGCACTACAAACTAATGCCATGAAAGCAAAGATACAAAAATCTACTGACAATCTAAATGTCGACTTTGCAATGACAAAGTTGAAACTGTTTCACATCCAGGGCTTTTTTTCTCATAGAACGCTCAGAACGGAGTTCCAGCACCTTTTTTGGATGGAACCTTGTAGGGTAGGCAAGGCGGGTTGTATGACATGTGTGAGTTCCGGCACCTTTTTCTTTTACAAAAAAAGCACTGTTCACATCTAATATGTGAGTGCAGCAGAATCATGCAAACTGATTACAAAGCTAGACATGAGAGAGTTGCTAAATTAATCCACTGGGCATTGTGTAAAAAATACGACTTGCCTCTGTCTAAAAAGTCATGAGAACATAGGGTGGAAAAAGTTGTTGAGAATGAGAGGGTGAAGATTTGTGGGACTTTCGAATACAGACAGATCACCATTTGGAACACAACATGCCAGATATCGCAGTTGTAGAGAACCAAAGCATACAGCTGATTGATATCACTGTACCAGGAGATGCCAGAGTTGAAGAAAAAGAACTGGAAAAAATTACGAAATATCGTGCCCTGGCCATCGAAAATGCACGATTATGGATGAAATGTGTAACAGTGATACCCATTGTCATTGGGGCACTGGGAACTATGTCTCAAAACTTTGCAAAATACATCAAGAAACTGCAGCTTCCTGCAATAACTCCAGCAATACTACAAAAAATTGCGCTACTTGGAACATCTTACATTTTGAGGAGGTACCTGGTTGATACCTAAAATGCTGGCAGCAACCCGTGTCATCCATCAGCGCAAGTCAATTTGAATGTTCAGTTGACTGAGGTTCATGTTTAAATAATAATAATAATAATAATAATAATAATAATAATAATAATAATAACAACAACAACAACAACAACAACAACAACGGTGCAGTTAATCTTGATTTTTAGAGGAATAAAACTGATCCCTAAAACAAAAAAGGCTCCATATAGTAGGATATTCTATAGGTCTGTTCCATTGTTAAATCAACATTTTTAAAAAAAAAAATACTTGGGCAGTGGAGTATAGTAAGTGTATTTGTAAATTATAATGTTTTTCTTGACAAACATGTATTTATGTTGTTGACTAAATTATTATTAGCATATTGTATTATGCTAACAAACATACACACAAACCCAGAATTCCGGTTTGCCGATGCGGCCACCATGGATGTCTGGAAGGCGAGCTCCATCTTCTGCATCCAGTTTTATTTCGATAGGGGACCCTGGAAAGGGTCGAAAGTCACCCTGTAGGTGCAACCAGCAAGGAGGGGATCCCCGCTTGATTGCAGGAGGGCAGTAGCCCTTCCACTTCACCCTGGGCAGCCCTCCAAACCGGCAGATGAAAAACCGGCCATAGCAATATGGCTCGTCCCTAGGCTGCAGACAGCCGAAGTTACATTTACCACCAGGCAATTTATAAAGCAGCATGGATGAGACTGGGTGAGATCCACCTCTCTTAAATCTTAACTATCTTTTTTACCTGCATAAGCTGCTTAAAGTACTTTTCCCCTGTGGAGAGGGAAGGGAGATTTTATCCCTCCCTCTAGATACAGCGGCAACTGACTATCCAGGGGAGTTTAAAATATTGAAAGAATAACTTGATCCAAATTGGAATTTTATTTTTCAAAGTTTGTGGACTAAAAGATTTTGTACTCTTACTGAAGATTTGGGTTTTTATTTATAAAAAAGAAACAAAACTGAAAAGATTATAAAAAACTTTGGATTTAAAAGAAAACTTTAAATTATAGGGGTGGTATCTTGCAGCTAAACCTGATACTTCAATTTGTTATTGCTTGAAAGGGGCTTGGCCAGTAGCCCAGACAATAGATAAGATTTATGCAGCCTTGAGATATCATCTTTGAGAAGCTCATCTGTGTTCCATATTCAGTGACAGATTTTTATTTGCATTCTCTGATTGTAAAGTTTTTAGCTTAATATACTACTAAAAATATGGATGAAGATCAGGAACAGATTCTCTCTATGCGAAATGCAAATCATCAAACTATTCTTACAGACACTGATGAAATAAGAGGTTACAGAAAAGAACAAGGTCAGCCTAGATACACAAACTCAAGCTTTGATTACAAGTAAAAATTCAACTACACAGAATATAACAGAAAAAGTGGAACAATTAAATATCATGACAAAAGATCAAACTGATCAACAAACACAGTCAATGGAAAACCTAGAAAATGGACTGATAATCAGAGAATGTCGATTGGTGGCCCCCAGGGGGAGGTCCTTCTCTGTGGGCGCCCCGGAGTTATGGAACGGTTGCCAGTTGAGCTCCGGATGGCGCCCGACCTTCGCTCCTTCCGTTGCGATCTGAAGACATTCTTATTTGAACAAGCCGGCCTGGCCTGAAGGGGGATGGGTTGGGTTTTTATGTCATTTTTAATATCTGTATTTATTGTTTTTTAGCTGGGCATATGTTTAATTTTCTTTTAACTTTTGTATTTTTGTATTTTTTATATATCTGCCCTGTTCACCGCCCTGAGTCCTTCGGGAGAAGGGCGGTATATAAATAAAATTATTATTATTATTATTATTATTATTATTATTATTATTATTATTATTATTATTATTATTATTATTATTATTATTATTATTATTATTATTATTATATGGAAAAAGGAAAACACTTTCTACATAAATCAGAAGGAACCTGAGGATCAAGAAAAAGAACAGACTGAAGAGGAGATAAACAGTTCAGGACAACTATGTTGAGAAGGAAAGATAGAGAACCATTCTGTTAATCCTCTCATAAAATTGGCGACTGGATGGTTTTTTTCTACATCAAACAATATATAACAATACAGGGAGATTTGTTTGATGACTGAAAAGCACGAACATGGAAGATGATTTGGCAAAGAAAGAAAGCTAGAATAAGACTGAAGAAAATTGGAGTTTTGACTTATTCATGAGAATTAAAATAGAATACACTCAAATAGATAAGATGTGTACTTTGAATATTAGATTGTTATGAGTTGAGATAAACAAAACTTTGGTTATTTAAAACTTAGAAGTATAAATATTAACAGTTCAATTTGAACATTTCTTTAGTTATAAAGGTCAAATGTAAAGGTAATTAAGATATATATAAGCTAAAAACCGATCGATGTATGTAATAAATATGTTTTTACTTAACAGTAATAATAAAAATTAACTTAAATATGAGATAGTAGATATAAAGAGAAAAAGAGAGGAAGTATTAAATGTTGAAATAAGAGAAATTTGGGTTATTAAATTTAAGATATTTGGAAATTACTAGAAAATAAGAATATTATATTGTATTATTAATTAGTTGATGTAAGATGGTGAGAATTTAAATAGATAAGACATGTATCCTGAACATTACATCTTGTGTTGAATTATGATAAAGGGAACTGGGGTTATTTAAAATTTGGAAATTATAAATATCAAACGTTAAATTTCAATATTAATGGGAAATTAAAAAATGAGAAAAACTAACCAAGATGTTGATTGTCTAAAGATTGAATGTTAAAACAACTAGATATGTATAAACTAAAAAGTATTGATAAATGTAAGAAAGTTATTTTTATTTATTTGATATAATAAGAATTGTATTAATTTAAAAATGAGACAGTAAATACTAAGGGGAAAAGAGAGGAAACATTTAATGTAATAGTTTGAGATCTGTACATGGAATAATTGTTGGCCATTTCATTTGCTTTCCGCTTCTCATAGGATTACCTTTTCCATCTTTCCACTCCAGTGTTAGGAGCTTTAACCCCGCACAGGCCTCCAGCAGCCTCTGCATCCCGATGGTGCTGGTGCTCAAGCATTCAGCAACAGTTGTGGAAGACAGCGGTTCCCTAGACTCCCTCAGCAGATCGAAGACACCCAGCTCAGAGGCAGTGGAAATGACCTAGGAAGAAGCAGAGAGCAAGAACAAAAGCCGTGGCATTCCTCTCAGTTTGCATCCAAACAATCCCAACATCTATTTGTTTACTGAAGAAAGAATCAAGCAGGCTTACATATGTTAAATAGCCCCACCAGCTCTTAAACAACAAAAGGCATTATGTAGACAGCCATTCATTTGTGGAGTGACATCCCCTCTGTGCTGAATGTGGGTGTACTAACACCCATAAAAAACTTATATTCCTTTCTTGTACAATTCTGGGCTTTGCTCAATTTATTTATGGACTTGTTCAGGCAAATCTTGATGGCCTCTAGGACCACGACTGATGATGTGTTCAACCACCGGAAAGGAAGGTAGTCAGAAAGAACAGTATCCTTGGTGGAGAAGAAAGGATTCAAACTCCAGGTTTTTTATATGTACTCTATGCTATTATAGAAGACATCCAAGAGGGGAATAAACTGAAGAAAAGAATATGTGTTCCTGCCTGGCTGAATATGATACATTCCACTGAGGAAGCAAAGTTTTATGGCAGTTACAAAAATAATGATTCTGCTTCTTTTTTGCCGCCATAATAATTTGCTGAGTTAAAAAGAATGTTTAATGCTTTATGAAAAATTATTAATTAAACCAATACAAGAAGAAATGTTGAACCTATCTATTATAGGTTACTGCTAAGCTTGTAAGCCGCCCTGAGTCTTCGGAGAAGGGCGGGATATAAATGGAATTAAAATAAAAAATAAATAAAAAATAGTAAACATTGCTGAAACCCCACATTTATTATTCAGAGTTTCCTTAGAGAAATTCAACCATAATTTATCAAATAAAAGGAAATCTCAAGATTTAGATGCAATATTACCATAGATATAGATTTTGTTGCAAGATTAGAGTTAAAAATGCAGTATACTGTCACTAGATGATTTAGTAAATTGCCTGGAAATTTTATTCAAGGAGATCAATGTTAGTCCTTGGACATGCAACTCTGCAACAAACATGAAGCTATAATCATCTTTGTAGTTAAAAAGCCAAAAAGCGTTATTAAAAACTAATGAGGAATTTACCTTATTACACCTATCATGGTGTAATAAAATTTTATAAGTTTATTTGGGCCCATTTTAATTTCTAATTGGCAAAAGAAGAGCATATTTGAACAAGGAAAGTATCTACTGAAGCCAGTTTGTTCAAAAGACACAGAAAAGAATCTTGCAGCAATTTAATAGCTGACTTTTCTATTACAACATAAACTTTGGTGATTCTATTGTTTTCAAATCATTAAGAAGCTGAGAAATGGAGGGTCTTTTATACTTTCAAAGTTGAGAGTTCTTATTTGGAGGTATTAGCCCACCTTACCTTGAAAGTCACAAATGAATGCTGGTATCTAAACAATGTTTGGATATTTTCAATTTCTTCTAGTGAACTCATTGTTCTTGGCGTCTCTCGTTGACCTTTTTTAGCCAAAACACTTGTTATTCCTGTGTGTAAAAATGGCAAAATATAGGTGTCCATAAGATGCCTCAGGATAAAGAATGGAAAAAAAATTATTAAAGGGAAAACAAGGCCACACTTAGAAGGTTTCTAAGAGTCCTTCAGAAAAGGCTCCTGAATAAATTTAGCTGCTGTGGCATTAGAGGACAGGTGCTCTCAGAGAAGAACTGACCTTTTCTTTCAGGAAAATATGTAGGAAAGAGGATGATGTTTATGTGTACAGTTAAGGAGCAACATGTTTTAGAATATGGAAATTGGGGAAATAGTAAGAAGTACAAATAATAATAATAATAATAATAATAATAATAATAATAATAATAATAATAATAATAATAATAATAATAATAATAATAATAATAATAAAAACATGACAAAGTAGCAACAATGGTGCTTCGGAAGATCTTCAAGAAATATCATTTGCCTGTTTAGCAAGAACTGGTGGGATCATAAAATAGAGAAAGTCATAGAAAATGATAAAGTTAAACTGCTCTGGGACTTCAGAATTCAAACAGACAAGCACCTGCAACATAACACCTCGGACTTAACAATTGTCGATAAGAAAGACAAAAAAGTCTGGATAGTGGACGTGGCAGTGTCTGGAGACAGCAAAATAGACGAAAAAGAACTGGAGAATATAACAAAAGACAAATTCGCCATTAGTCAATTGCAAAAGGCGGCCTTACTAGGAACTGCTTCCATCCTGCGATGATATCTGTAATACCATCAAACATCCACATCTGCCTATCCTAGGTCCTTAGTAAAGACTTGATAGGTAGACAAAAATGCCAAATCCAGTCTGAACATCTGGCTGACTGCAATGATCAATAATAATACTAATAATAAAGTTGGAAGGGACCTTGGAGGTCATCTAGTCCAACCTTCTGCTCAGGCAGGAAACCCTATACCATTTCGGACAAATGGCTGTCCAGTCTCTTCTTAAAAACTTCCAGCGTTGGAGCATTCACCACTTCTGGAGGCAGGTTGTTCCACTGGTTAATTGTTCTAACTGTCAGGAAGTTTCTCCTTAGTTCTAGGTTGCTTCTCTCCTTGATTAGTTTCCATCTGTTGCTTCTTGTGCTGCCTTCAGGTGCTTTGGAGAATAGCTTGACTCCCTCTTCTTTGTGGCAGCCCCTGAGATATTGGAACACTGCTATCATGTCCCCCCTCACCCTTGTCTTCATTAAACTAGACATACCCAATTCCAGCCACCGTTCCTTACATGTTTTAGCCTCCAGTCCCCTGATATGGGAAGCAAATTTTGGATAATTACAAATGCTAATATCTATGTTTAAAGTTATTAGGACATAGAAAAATGGGTAGAGGTTGAGAATGGCATGAAACTAAGCACCTACTTTCAGAACAAATGTTTAAAAGTAGCACTTAAGCTGTATAAAAATAAACTTAAATACTATTATTGCAATAATTATTATATGCATACACTGTAGAAATTCTAAAATTCAGAGTTATTTTTAAATATTAACTTATCTACACGAATCAGGATGGGAAAATTCTAGACATTATTTTAGGTATCTTAGTGGCTGAAGTCTTACTCACAGGACAGCTGAGCAGAGGAGATTCCAAGTCAGTCTTTCAAGTTTCCTGAGATGTTTAGGATAAACCTCAGTTTCAGGCAAAGGAAAGGAAGTCAGAGAAAGGGTATATATATATATATATATATGCAGAGCACAAGTAGGTTTCCAGGAGTTGCTTAATCAACCTGTCAAGCCAGTTCTTATTTGGCCAGCTCTTCATCACAGATGTCAGGATTGATGGTGGGAATAAAAAGATTGTTTTGGAAAAACATTTATTTTCACTAAATAAAAGAATCATGGCACAATATTACTTTGTTATTTAAATTTTATTAGCTGGTTTTCTTTTTTACTAGTTAGCTTTCTGGGTTCTGTGCTGTCTTCCATCTAGAATCTCCCTTGCATTCTCTTCTTTATGGATTATATTTAGTTTCTTCTTCCATTTGATACTGCTGTATTATCAGAAGTTGCATTTGGAGTGATCAGTTTTAACCTTGACTGGTTTTTTTCACTCTCATGCCATTCCCCAATTGCTGGCTATTGCTGGCTGTTCCCTTTTTTGGAGGGTGGGGGGAACTGCCACTCCCTTGAAGTTTCTAGAGATGGGTTGATGTTTCCTTCCAGGGCTGTGACCCCTGGGTTGGGAAAGGGAGTGGCTGCTTACATTTATGTTTGCTGCCATCTCCATTACTGCTCTCAACTAGTGCTGCTTGTTTTCCCTTCTTAATAGTACTATGGTATGTCTGTTTGGCTGGGATTACTTAAGTGGGTTTTGCTCTTTTCCAAATGGACTTTAGTTCTTCCATGGAATCCAGTATTAACAGGCCCATGCTTAGCCCATCACAGGTGGTGGACTGAAGATATGCACAATTGAAACAACGACTACTAAAACTGTGCCATTAATTCCAAGATAGAATGCATTAAAAAAAATATAGAGAGAAGGGTGGTTATGCAATCTTTCACAGACCTGATCTGTATCTCGCTTCAAGAACAGATGCTAATTAATGTGACCAAAAGATTTCAGATAAAACATGTGCAAGCTTGCTTTGTGGGCCATCAGTGAATTATTTCTACAACATGATGCACCATTGATATATGACTCCAGGAAAATTATCCAGAATGTATAAAGGTATTTCAAATTTATCTAGGAAATCTCTGGCAACAGAAAGGGTCATTTTACAATTCCTAGTGGATTTATATATATAAAAAAATTACCTGGCCTCATACTGTGCTACAACCCTGCCTGGCACACATTTTTGGAGCTGGTTGCAGAAAAGGGAGAGCTAAGTTTTAGAAAGTGGATCCATTTCTAAAAATAGCTCCCATATAATTCCTGCAAGACTGAAAAAACAATTGTGACAACCAGGACAAGAGTGGTCTAAGAAGAGCAACCACACAATCCCAAGGTCTTGCTGATGTTTGCTCTGCTTTTCTTGAAATGTAAATTAAATATTAAAAGTTGTTTGGAACTAATTCAACCACCATTTAGCAAATGGAAAGAAGTCTCAAGACTTAGATGCAATATTAGATATAGCAATATTCTGTTGCAACATTAGAGTTAAAATGAAGGAGGGACATGGAAACTGAAAGTTGATAGATTTTGCTGAAATGGATAACTTAACTTCTCTGATCAGAGAAAAGAGATTATCTTCGTTTATTGCTGACTGGAAGTCTGTGATAAAACATTTTGCATGAAAAAAATGAACTTGTGACTTTTGATGATTAGATAGAATAGATAACAGAAACAGGATGACGAATATTATTATGTAATTTTAAAGAGAGAGGTTAAGATATATTTGTTCATGTAACTGGTGTGAAAAGTGTAAAACCACTTCTTTATATTTTTTCTTTGTTTCTATTTTTCTTTAACTTTTTTCCTTTTCTTGTACTTTTTTCTTTCCCTTTTGTATTCTTACCTTATAGTAGTTTGTAATAGCTTTTATCTTCTTGTTTAAAAGTTTTATTAAAAATTATAAAAAGGGAATTCTCAGATAATTATGGATTTGTTTTTTGTTGCTATTGCTTCTGAACATACATCCTAGTTTCTTCCACATTTTTACAGACTTTTAAAACACTGAAAAAAATCATCTTCCCTGCCACCTGTCTCTCATAGTGCTCCTGATTGTTGCTTAAGCTAACTTCAGACATCCCACAGTCTAAATTACTGTGGTTGTCAATGGGAGCTACTTGGTACCCAGTCTTTACTGTAGTTATTGCAAAACTTGTTTGGGTCTTCTCTTGCTCCCTGCCCTTCTCATTCATGAAAGAAAGGAAAGTTTCACTAGATATTTCCTGTATAAACCACTCTACCCATGTCCAACTTTTCCTTTTAGGAATGGGTCCCTTCTTTTTATCCCCATACCTTGCAAATCTCATTCCACATGAATGCCTTCAACTGCCCTCCCATTATCTTCTTGCCACTGAAGCAGAGCTTTCCTTTTCCCCCTGGCAGAAGGGCTGTAAGGTCTTCTTCTTTTTTGTCTTATTCGTGAATATGTGTTGATTTCTGTCTTGTGTAATGTTATATTCTTCAGTATTCGGGGGTATTCCTTGATTGCCGTCTTATTCTATGCTATTAGGTTATATTTTCTTGTATTGCCTGTTTGGACCCTGAAACACTACCTTCATTAGAAGATTCCTCAGAGGCTGATGTGACTTTATTCCTCTTCCCAGAACACAAATTAGTGAGAGTTGAAGAATTTACAATGCAACTGTCATGGTTTTACCTTAAAGAGTCTTTATTTTGAGTAGCATAACATCAGCATTAACATAATTGAAGCCAAAAATTAAATTCCCCTCCCCTTAGCACATAGTATCAAAGCACAAGTCCCTCCTCCAATTAACAGTCATAAATCATATTCCCCAATTAGCTTGAAGCACAGGCTTCCTCTCCAGTTCTCCAGCTCGCCAATTCTTTATCAGCTCTGGTTTCAACAACCTTGTTTCTCATGCTAGGTTTAATGTTGTTATGTCTAGCTGGAGTCTCGTTCACATCCCCCCCTCCCAACATCATCTAACTCTAAAAGCAAACGGTAAAAAATGGCTACATTTCCATCTATTGTCAATGCAAAAACATCCGACGTTAGCAGTGTTGACAGCAACAGGACATGCTGCACAACCTCTACAGCATGAGAGTCACAGGGAGAAAGTCATTTGTGACAGAGAATATTTTCTTGAAGGGGCCCTTGGTGCTCTCTGAGCTTGCTTGTTTTCTTGCAGATGTTTCATTACCCTAACTAAGTAACATAATCAGTGCTAGTAAGGAGTGCTATTGCTGTCAGTTTATATTCTGTTGTCTTGCTTGTCTGTGTAGGTGGGGACAGTCTTAGGTTCTTTAATTGGACTGTTTACTAATGGCTCTTTGGCAGTTTCTTGATTGGGTTATTGCTTACTTGACTGTTGGTCTGAAGTTGACCTTGGAGTTTTATCTATGATGATTTGAGTGCTGATAACTGGTGGAGAGGTGCTGGAGTCTTTTTCTCTTTGGGGCTGGTTGATTGTCTCTTTGGCATAGTCTTATCAATATTGTTAATGTCTATGTGTCTATTCATGGCTGATTTTTCAGAGAGCCAGGCTTCTAGAAATTCCATGGCATTTTTGGATTTGGCCTGGTCTAGGATTGTCCCAGTTTCCCAATTGAAACTATGGTTAAATCTGTCTATATGTTGTGAAATTAAAGAATTTTCAGCATGGCCATTTGACTGCCAATTGGTTTTTTCTTATTTACCATCAATGACTTCTAAAGGGAGTGTGTTGACTCTAGCTAATGTACATTTGTCATATGGATAGTTTGTTAAAGACTGACAATAGATTGGTCATAAAAGATTGCTTTGGGGCTAAGCTAATACCTTGCTACTGCTCTGTGTCAAGGATTCTCTTTTTCAAAGACCTTTTCACCTGATCATATCCCATCCTTTGTATGTCCTCATTAGAGGGAAACAAACCTGGGAACAATAGTCATTGTCAGGACCCACCCCAATCCACGTCTTAGGAAGACAAAACCTCTTGGAGTCAGTTCTAGTCCAAGAGGAATCTTTACTAGGACATGCTTGGTTGTGGGAATACAAGACAGGACTTAGTATAGTTTTACAAATTGAAATTTTATAAAGGGTACCCAGTTCAACCCCCCTTCCCTCAACCCCATTTGGTCAGCCCCCATCCTTCTACTTTGTGTCATCCCTTTCATGGGGAAAAAAGGAACTTCGAATCTTTATGGTTATTGCCTTCTTCCTCTCCAGAATTAAAAGAAAACACAAGCCAGATACCTTCTTCTCTAACCCTCCCTTTTGTTCCCCCCAGTTCAAAAGGTTCCTTTGGTCTTTGAAAGAACCTAAGGCAGGCTGAATCCACATATGCTCCTCCTTCCTCGGGAGATGGCAGAATCCATAAAGGGGGGGAATAATGTTTTAAACATACATTTATGAATGTGATATAAATGGATTCTGACAGTCATCTTGTGCCAAACAGATGAGATCCATATTCTTGCAACTCGGTATGTGAGAAGGTCCACCAAGGTCATCAAGAGCTAAAAGGCATGAGTTATTGCTATATGCCCCACAGCTATATTTAGCAAATATCGCACTGTGGTCTCTCTTGATGTGGTTCAGTCAAGGACCCCAGTTTCTGATGTACTTTGTCTATTAAAATGATCAAAGCAAGTTCTTTATATTATACATTCTGGTCACTTTTAATAGCTTTAAATCCCTATCATTCAGCTGTTATATAAAGCTGTAAAGGTATCATTTTGATCCTTTCCCCCAGAAATAAGGTATCTGGGACTGGAACACCCTCAAGTCTATAGGCTGGAAAGTGCCCCAAATAATGGAAAAATCAGTTGGCAGGATTAAATTCATATGATGTGGCATAAGGCTAGAATCCAGCTCAAGGCAGATCGAATTGTATTTATCTTTTTCTGATTTGCTACCTGGTTATGATCAGAAAGCAAAGAATGAGAATAAATAGTCTCATAACAAAGCCATAGAGTTTGTGAACTTCACTGCTGTATCTGGAGAACTGGAATATTGGATGAGATTTGTTTATGGAATAGCTCTTTTATGAGAATATCTTAGGGGTATAGTGTATTTGAACAGAGACCAGGGCACAATTCAAACACTGTCACAATATGAAAATTAGTTTATTGACAGTGATAGAAAATAGAAAAGCTGAAACAGTGGTGAAATTATAAGCCGTCTTTAAAATTAATTACTATTAATAGGATACAGCATTAATGAGGTTATATTACTGACTGGGTTAATAGAGATATATTGAAAAACATAACTAGGGGTAGAAAGAATGTTTCTGAAGTTATTTCACCATGGCCATTATCTAAAAACCTTGAGTTCCCAGCATTAATTGTTAATTTCCTTGTGGCTAGGCTTGCATTTTTTATTTACCGGTACCTTGTTAGCAGCTATTGCATTCTTTGTGTTGCAGAATTTCTAGAGCTTAATTGCTTTTTAGAGGGGCTAAAAATATTGAATTAGCAAAGCAATATGTGCGGGCTAGAGTCCTGATCCAGACCTTTCAGATTTTCTCTAATACTCTGTTGTTTGTTTAATGTGTGTAAGTAGATTGTCTTTGTATCTCGGCATGGGAAGAACTAAAGATCTATAAGGAGATTAATTTTCATCATATGATAAGAATTTCCTCTCTTTATTGCCCAGAATTGGATTTCAGGATTTTTGCAGCCATGATTGGGGATCCCTAGTTATAGTGAAACATTTTGTGATAAGAAAAGGATCAGCTATGTAATCTGTGGACTCTGGAAGAAGAATAGAATATAACAGTGCCTGTAATTAACAAATCAAATCTTTCAATTACTAAAATTTCCTCTTAAACATTCAGCAGAAAGGAATCAGGGGCAACATCATTTTCTTCCTAAAATAATATGAAAGAGGCTTCCTTTCTTTAACTCAACTTCTTGGAAACCAGCTTTGCGGAGGAGCACATTAAACTCAGTTGCTGACCGTTCTCTCCCTTCAGTAAAGAGCATCATTATCAAGGAGTAGAAGTGGGCAGTTAAAGGCCCTCTCCTGTCTTCATCGAGAAGCATTTCCACTATTAAGACACCGCCACCTGTTTCAAAATATATTTCAATGATTTGGAGGTGAGAAAATATTGTTATTTATTTCACATCCCAATGAATATTACATAATATTTTGAAAATGCCCCAATTTTGCGTTATGAATCCTTCTTTCAAACGTGTCATATTTATTCCTGCCAATGGTCAATACAAACCAATTTGTTGTTGTTCTTGGAAATTTTGTTAATTTGGAGATATTTTAATTATTCTCCAAGGCTTTCCTCTCAATCTTCTGTAGAAATTGACCATTAATGATTTTCCTTGCCAAAATTCTGTATTTCATTATATCATATCGTATCGTATCATATCGTATCGTATCGTATCATATCATATCGTATCATACCATAAAGGTTTCCCCTGTCCAGTTGTGTCTGACTCTAGGGGTGGTGCTCACATCTGTTTCTTACCCAAGGAAGCCAGCCTTGTCCAAAGATGGTCACAGTGGTCATATGGCCACTGTGACTACAGTATATGCTTAGGTGTACAGAAAGCTGTCACATTCCCACTGAAGTCGTACCTATTTATTTGCATTTGAATGCTTTTGAACTGCTGGGTTGGCAGGAACTGGGGCAAGTAGCAGGAGCTCATCCCATTGTGTGGCATTTCATCATATCATATCATATCATATCATATCATATCATATCATATCATATCATATCATCATATCATCTCATCTCATCTCATATCATATCATATCATATCATATCATATCATATCATATCATATCATATCATATCATAAAGGTTACATTCCCACTTATTTATCTACTTGCATTTGAATGCTTTTGAACTGCTGGGTTGGCAGCAGCTGGGGCAAGTATCAGGAGCTCATCCCATCGTGTGGCATTCAGATCTCAAACTCTGGCTGTCAGCTTTCCAGGTAACAAGCTCAGCATCTTTAACAACTGAACCATCACTCCCCCAAATATTACATCAAAATATAATATATCAAAATTCATGTTTTGTTTTTGGTTATTTTATATATACTCAGCCAATGCATACTCTACTTCTTCGACAGTTTGTTTGATTTGACGTATAATCGATCAATATTATTATGGGGTCATAAGGCATAGTAAATAGTCATCAGTTTTATTGTTTTTCAGTTCAAATTGTCCAGTTCAGCTTAGGTAAAGGTAAAGGTTCCCCCGCACATACGTGCTAGTTGTTTGCAACTCTAGGGGCCAGTGCTCATCTCTGTTTCAAAGCCGAAGAGCCAGCGCTTGTCCAAGGACATCTCTGTGGTCATGTGGCCAGCATGACTAGATGCCAAAGGCGCACGGAACGCTGTTACCTTCCCACCGTAGTGGTCCCTATTTTTCTACTTGCATTTTTACGTTCTTTCGAACTGCTAGGTTGGCAGAAGCTGGGACGAGTAACAGGCGCTCACTCTGTTACACGGCACTCGGGATTCAACCCACCATACTGCCAACCATCTGTCCAGTCAAAATTCCAGCAGTATATGGGCTAGTTTTGATGGTGTTTCCACCTTTCAATATTGTCATTAGCAATTTTCTCATTCTTTGGATGTATTCTTTACAAATCAGATTTTTAACTTGTACATCCTTAATGATATCCAATTATGTTTGTGGTGTTTGGCTACACAGTCAGTAGATGTTAGACTGGATTGAGTGTTTTTATGCACCTATTATCCACCAAGGACCTGTTGTTGGATGGCATTAAATTATTATTGTTACAAGTAAAATTTCCTTTTGCAATTTGGTGATTTTGTCAATGCTAATGGTGTTCAAATGGTGCTTCAGTGGTATTAGGATTGTACCTAAGGTGCCTATTATTGTTGTTATTTTCTTTGCTTTCATTTGCCACATTCATTCCACATCTAATTACTGGTCTTTGTATTTTGTGATTTTCTCCAAGTCTTTCTGTTCTGTTTTGCTATCTGCAGGTTCTGCAAGGTCCAGTATCCATACATTTTTGGCCTTCTTATCAGGGATGGTATGTAGCAGGTGTTTGTCTATTGGAATTCTAATGTCCCAGAGTACTTTAGCTTTTGCATTTTCCATTACTTTTGTCTATTTGGGGTCAGTTCTTGCTTGTAGCAAATGGTATTTCTTGCACATATTCCAATGCACCATTGTTGCTACTCTGCCATGCTGTTATTTGTATTCAGTCTGTGTGATAGTCTTGCAGCAACTAACTAGGTCAGGCGTAGGCATCCTTGGGTCTTTTATGACTCATGGCTCAGGAATTCTGGGAGTTGAAGTCCACGAGTCATAAAAGAGCCAAGGTTGCCTACCCCTGAACTAGGTGGTCCACTGTTTCTTTAGCATTTTTGTAGAGTTGGCAGTTGCTATCTGTTGCTATCTTCTCAATTCTGGCTTTGAATTCATTTGTTCTTAAAGCTTGGTCTTGTGCAGCCAGAATTACCCCCTTTGTCTCTTTATTCAATTTTCCTGCTCTTAGCCATTGCCAGGTCTTGTTATCTGCTTTGCCGGATAGTTTATATTTTAGTGTACTGGCTGTGTAATAGTTTGTCTT
This sequence comes from Vipera berus, assembly GCF_964194415.1. Taxonomy (NCBI): domain Eukaryota; kingdom Metazoa; phylum Chordata; class Lepidosauria; order Squamata; family Viperidae; genus Vipera; species Vipera berus. The sequence continues at coordinate 20,965 of NW_027673517.1, forward strand.
ACCATTTCTCTTTTTTATTCTTTGCAGGTAATGTTTGAATTACAACCACAACTGAGCACAAAATTTCCATTGCTAAGCAACACAATTCTTAAATGAGTTTTAGCTTATATATTGCCACAGCTATTAAGTGATTCGCTACAGTTGTTAAATGAATCATGCTGTCATTAAAGAAATCTGGCTTCTCCATTGTGTTTGCTTGTGAGAATGAGCTAGGAAGGTTACAAATGGTGATCACATGACCTCCAGGCAGTGCAACTATTATAAATACATGCCAACTGCCTAGTGCCCAAATTTTAATCACATGACCATGGGGATTCCACAATGGTCAAAAGTTGAAAATTTGTCAAAGGTCACTTTTTTCAGTGCCTTTGTAACTTTGAACTATCAGTAAATGAATGGTTGTAATTCAAAGACTACCTGTATTTGATCCCTCTTACAGTCCACTTTGGTATCTCCAGTAAGCCCTCATGATGTACTAGTTTCAGTGTTTCCTTATCCTCCTTCATATATTCTTCCAATGACCTTTATTCTTATACAACTATCTAGTGTACTTGCAAAATTCCATGCCCGCCTATCTTCCTTCATAGTAGAGTTTCTCAGTGTTGGCGACCACCAAGCTGGTAAAGGTTTCTGTAATTTGCATCTCACCATATTTCTTATGGGAGACTCCTCCTTTGTCTGACTCCTCTGATGAGACCTGTCCAATATGGTTAAACTTCTGGCATAGCTCTCATCTTCATGAGAGCATAAATCCCCACAACCACATCATTGTAGTGCCTTACTGGGTTGTTGTTATTATTATTATATTTTTCCACTATAAAGAAGATATTACTTACCAACTTAGTCATTTTTGCAGCAAGTGTAGAAAGATTGCTAAAACATATATCTAGGCAGTAGAGGCCACGAAATAGTAAATAGTCACAGGGTCACAATGAGAAGTCTTACTCATTTGTACCACAGCCACTAAAATATGAATGAATCTGATCTGCACAACATAGGCCCTTTGGGTTATACAGAAAAGATAGCTGCAAGAATCACTCTAGAAACACATTTTTTTTTTCAGCACTGCAGCTGAATTACTTATTCTAAGATGCCAGCTGAAGGCCCAGGAAAAGTGAATTTGAAATGACCCTAGACTTAGGGCAGTCCAAAACATGAGCCAAGTATGAACTTTGCCAGTTCCCTAGCAAATTTAACTTTTCGTGATTAAAGAATACCTACCAGGTTTGCAGGCCTGGTACACTTTGCATAACAGCTGCAAACAACTCTCATCTGACCAGCCATGCAGAGTCCTGGCCAAAATGTACAGGTCTGCTTCAGGAATAGGATCTTTAAAAAAATCACCTACAAAAAATAAGTAAAATCTCATTTAGTACCATATCTTCCAGATTATTCTGACAGAATAATCTGTTTTCTCTTTTTTTTTTTATTGAAAAGTTTTAAGGTACAATTTTCCTTTAAAAATCTGTTTTCTCTTTTTTAAAAAACACAGAATACAGTCTTTATGTGAAAGTTTCTTGTGCTTAGCAAAACATGAGTTCAACCCACAAGGAAGATTGCATCACATCTTTTACCTGCATGGAAAGTGATCTGGGTCTGTTCTGAAGGAAAACAATGGTTCTTGGATGCTTCCACTATTTCAGGAAGGTCAAAAGCAGTCACAGTACATTTTGGGTAGAGTGAAATCAGTTCCTTAGCTAAGCCACCAGTGCTTCCTTAAAGAAAGAACAAAATGTAATTAAGTAACTGCAAAACAAAATTTTGTATATGTCCAGCCTTTTTCTCTGAAGCTACCCTACCTATCATTTTTCTAAGCTATACATGACATTAACTGGAATCTAATGATTTTAAAAATGAGACAAACATCTTCCAAATTTGCTATGCTTCATATCATCGAAAACAAATACTAATAGGGAAAAAGAACAGAGACTGAATCAATTGATTCTCAACTTTCATATGCTATGAGAATTCCTTAGGATGGATGCACTGAATATTCACAATGATCAAAAATAATGTCTTTTGATGCAGTTTAAAGAGACAAAAACTGAACATCATCTCAAAGGGCACCAAATTCCACATCATCTTCAGGGCTGAGTCCTAGGTCCACTGCTGTTGACCCTGTTCACTCATGACTGTTGTGCTAGGTTTGCCACCAACCATATTGTAAATTTCGCAGATGGTACAACAGAAGTGGGCCTTATTCATGATGACAATGTGGAAGCTTACTGCAAGGAGGTTGAGGGGTTGGTGAAGTGGTGTAAGGAAAACAGCCTAGTTTTAAATACTGGAAAAACCAAAGAGATTATTGTCGATTTCACAAAAGGCAGGAACAGCCACACTTCTCTGTGCATTAATGATACACCTGTGGAGATGGTTTGTTGTTGTTAGTTGCAAAGTCGTGTCTGACACATCGCTACCTTTTAATTTCTTGGCTGCAGTCCCCATCTGTGATGATCTTGGAGCCCAGGAAAATAAAATCTGTCACTACCTCCATTTCTTCCCCATCTATTTGCCAGGAATTGAGAGGGCCAGATGCGATGATCTTGGTTTTTTTAATTTTAAGTTTCAAGCCAACTTTTGCACTCTCCTTCTTCACCCACAACAAGAGGCTCTTTAATTCCTCTTCACTTTCTGCCATTAGAGTGGTATCATCTGCATATCTTAGGTTGTTGATATTTCTCCTGGCAATCTTAATTCCAACTTTGATTCATCTAACCATGCCTTTCTCATGATGTGCTCTGCATATAAGTTAAATAGGCAGGGCGACAGTATACAGCCTTGCCGGACACCTTTCCCAATTTTGAACCAATCAGTGGCTCCGTGTCTAGTTCTCACTGTTGTTTCTTAACCCACATAAAGGTTTTTCAAGAGACAAATAAGATGGTCTGGTACTCCCATCTCTTTAAAAACTTGCCACAGTTTGTTATGATCCACACAATCAAATGCTTTAGCATAGTCAATGAAGCAAAAGTAGATGTTTTTCTGGAACTCCCTAGCTTTCTTCATGATCCAACGTATGATGGCAATTTGATCTCTAGTTCCTCTGCCTCTTCGAAATGCTGCCTATACTTCTGGTAGTTCTTGGTCCACATACTGCTGGAGTCTAGCTTGTAGGATTTTAAGCATAACTTTAGTAGCATGAAATGAGTGCAATGGTGTGATAGTTTGAACATTCTTTGGCACTGCCTTTCTTTGGAATTGGAATGTAAACTGATCTTTTCCAATCCTGTGGCCACTGTGGAGTTTGCTGGTAAATTTGCTGGTAAATTGAGTGTAGCAGTTTTACTGTGTCGTCTTTTAAGATTTTGAAAGATTACTTGCAGGAACGCTATATTATGGAAGGGAGAAAATGTCTTGAGTTTATCTAGAATAAGTATAGGGTTAAGAAGTTTTATATTTGAATAAGTCTTCTTTTTTTGTTTCTTTTTCTATATTAGTTTTTTTTATATATATTTATATTACTAAGGTTTGTTTTATCCTATATAAGCTAGAGAGTGATAGATTTTAGAGTTTATGGTTGTTAGTATATGGTTGTTTATGATTGTTTTTTTTATATATACCTTGTATTTAGCTCTGGGAAGTCGGGGGGGGGAGGGGGGGAGGGGGGAGAGGAAGGGGGGAGGGAGAAGGGTGGGGGAGGGGGGATTTTTTAAGGGAAAAATTGTATGTTAAAACTTTTCAATAAAAAAAAAAGATTTTGAATAGCTCAGCTGGAATAGTGTCACCTCCACTAATTTTGTTGTTGCTCAGCTTTCCTAAGGCCCACTTTACTTCACATTCTAGGATGTCTGGCTCAAGATCAGTGACCACCTCATTGTGATTATCAGGGACGTTAAGCTCATTCTTGTATAGTTCTTCTGTGTAATTTTTCCACCTCTTCTTAATCTCTTCTGCCTGTGTTAGGTCCCTGCCATTTAGGTCCTTTATCATGCCCATTTTTGCATGAAAAATTCCCTTAATCTCTTCAATTTTCTTAGAAAATTTTCTCTGGAATTCTGCATTCAATTGGGTGTATCTTTCTTTTTTCCTGCTTGCCTTTTGCTTCCCTCCTTTCCTCAGCTATTTGCAAAGCTTCCTCAAACAGCCATTTTGCTTTCTTGCATTTCTTTTTCTTTGGGATGGTTTTAGTTGTTACCTCTTGTACAATGTTGCAAGCCTCTGTCCATAGCACTTCAGGCACTCTGTTTATCAGATCTAATTCCTTAAATCTATTTGTCACCTCTACTGTATATTCATCAGGGATATGATTTAGTTCATACCTGAATGACCTAGTGCTTTTCCCTACTTTCTTCAATTTAAGCCTAAATTTTGCAACGAGAAGTTCATGGTCTGAGCCACAGTCATCTCCTGGTCTTGTTTTTAGTGACTGTATAGAGCTTCTCCATCTGGGACTGCAGAGCACATAGTCAATCTGATTTCTGTGTTGACCATCTGGTGATGTCCATGTGTAGAGCCGTCTCTTGGGTTGTTGGAAAAGAGTGTTTGCTATGACCATTGTATTCTCTTGACAAAAATCTGTCAGCCTGTCCCCTGCTTCATTTTGTACTCCAAGGCCAAACTAGCCTGTTATTCCAGTTATCTTTTGGCTTCCTACTTTAGCATTCCAATCCCCCATGATGATAAGGACATCATTTTTTGGTGTTAGTTCTATAAGGTGCTGTAAGGCATCATCGAAACAGACAATTTCATCCTCTTCAGCACCGGTGGTTGGGGCATTCCTTCTCCAGTGGATCATGTATTGTCAGAACACTCTGCTATGACCTGTCCGTCTTGGGTAGCCCTGCACAGCATAGCTCATAGCTTCATTGAATTACGCAAGCCCCTTTGCCATGACAAGGCAGTAATCCATGAAGGGGTGGAGATGGTTACCAGCATGAAATTCCTGAGTTTGCTAAACTAACGAGTAGGCTGGCTTGGTCGCTCAACAGTGAGAAACTGGTGAAGTGAGCACAGCAGCACCTGCACTTTCTGCATCCATATGACCAAAGCTCATCTTCCTTCCTCTGTTCTGACCACTTTCTACAGGGGGACGATTGAGAGCATCCTGTCATGCAGCATCACAGTCTGGTTTGGAAGCATCACTGCTTCAGACAGGGAGGTGGTGCAGAGAGTGGTGAGGTTGGCCGAAAAGTTCATTGGCAGTTCCCTCCCTCCCATCCAGGAAATAGTACAGAAGTGTTGTTTGAACAGGGTCTGTAAGATTATCTGGGACACTACTCAACCTCTTCACAACCTGTTTTCCTTATTACCTTTTGGGAGGAGGTTTCTTGGCCCAACATGTGAAGTAGATGGGAAAGCACAGGTGGTACTTACCACCCAGATCGTAAATGAGTGGGAACTGGGACAGGTCAAAGGCAGAAAGCACTTCTCTTCCTACCACAGGCCAGAGCTCATTCATGAAATTGGAGAAGGTTTCTAACTCTTCCTTTGAGCTAGAATTAAAACAAACATCATTCAATATAACTTTATAAAATGCTATTGTTGTTATTGTTTTACATATCTATTTATGTTTGTATGAAATGAATTCTTTTTACAGCATTACTTGAATGATGCTGATCAGGAGTTGGAAAAATCTGTATGTTATACATGAAACTGTGCTACCATTTCAGTGGAAAACATTATAATATTCTTGAAACAAAGCACATTCGCAAAGGTGCTCTAACTGCAGACCTGTGCTTTGTATATCAACAGAAATGCCTGGTCAGTTAGATCTGCCATAACTAGATTCCATTGCCATAAAAGAGAGGTTGAATATGGTGAAAATGATGGGTCAAGAAAATATGATAGAGAAAATAATGACAATGTGAAGGTTAATCATATTGATCAGTTGCTCACAATACAATTACTCTATTTAATGACCATTCTCTAAAATTATAATATTACCTGTAAATGACCTCAAAAAGCTTGTTTGAGGGAGAGCCATATATTGATGAAATCTGATTTTTTCCTTTCCTAAAAGAATTTTTAAAAAGTTAGAAAAGAACAAGACAATCATGCTGGCATGATCCTGAATGTCTTACAGTATTTTGATAGTTCAAAATTTATTCTAAATGTTTCATTAAGCCAGTTTTCTTCCACTCTCTCAACTACAATGCGGTATGATCTAATGCATCTCTACCAAGAAATAAGCTATAAAGAACAACAAGATGGTAAATTAGGTTGCTTACTTGAAGAAACTCCCTGGATGAAGACAATAAACCCAACCCTCTATTACTCTTCTGCCTTTTAAAGTTACGAATCTTTTCTTATTTTCTATTTTGGAAAAAGTTCTTTTAAACTTTTTAGTTTAAAGAAAGACATGGGGGAAATCTTAATTCAACAGGCTTATGAATTCACATTTGATAGATTTGTAGGGGGGGGGGAAAGACCAATCTTTTTGTCTTCTGTTGGATTTGTTTACCTCACAGCATCAGGCAAATATTGCATTGATCGATAGATAAATTCAGAATAGAACTTCATGGAATAATACTGAGACTTTGGGCTTGATTTGACCAGGTAGAGATTGGCAAAGTCTGTGTTTCCATAAAGATCTAAAAAGAAACAAAAAATAATAGTAACTGTCTTTCAATTTGCTACAGGCATACTTGCATGATTGTCTTAAAATACTTTAAAAACAAATTATGCTGTATTTATGTCAGGCATTTCACAATAATATGAGAGTAAATTTGGTGAAATGGTTAAGACATCACACTAAAAACTTGGACATTACAGGTAAAGTAGTCCTCAACTTATTACCACAACTGAGCCCAAAATTTCTGTTGTTAAGTGAGATATTTGTTAAATGAGTTTTGCCTCATTTTACAGCCTTTCTTGCCACAGTTATTAAGTGAATTGCTGCAGTTGTTAATTTAGTAACATGGTTGTTAAGTGAATCTGGCTTCCCTATTGATTTTGCTTGTCAGAAGGTTGCAAAAGGTGATCACCATTGGGATGCTGCAACAGTCATCACTAAATGAAATGTTGTAAGTCAAGGACTATATGCAGGGCTTTTTTTCTAAAAAAGAAGGTGCTGGAACTCCGAGGTGCTGTCACTGGGAGCGATGCCGGTGTCTGTAAGAACCCCCTCTTGCTATGGCATTGCCGCCTGTCCTTTGCACCACCACTCCCACGGCTTGGAGCCACAGGCCATGAGGATTCTTCTCCCCACAGCCCCCGTGGGGATTCCACTCCCTGCAGTTGCCACACTACAGCCCATGCTGAGCCCCCACCAGCTAAAGACGCCCCAGCCACGGAGTGCTGCATTGGGCCACCCGGCGTCTCCAGCGCCAAACAGCTGATGGCCTCTGGCCCTGGCACTCATTCACTTACTGCCCCGTTGCTTCCAAACACAGTAAGTGAGTGAGCAAGTGGCATTTGGAAGCATTTAGAAGCAATGGGGCAGTGAATGAGTGAATGGGCAAATTGCATTTGGAAGCATTTGGAAGCATTTAGAAGCAACTGGGCAGTAAGTGTGAACGAGCAAATGGTGTTTGGAAGCAACAGGGCAGTAAGTGAGTGAGCGAGCAAGAGGCCTTTGAAAGGGACAGAGTGAGTGGGGAAGAGACTGAACGAGGTGCCTTTGAAAGAGACGGAGGAGTGAGTGAGAGCAACTGCAGACTTTTGTGAGCAAAGTGTGAGTGAGTGGGGGGGCTTTTGCGAGAGAAGGGTGAGAGAAAAAGGGAAAAGTGAGGGGGAGAAGGGAAAAAGAAAAGGCACTGTCTTCAGACTTCCTCTGTTGCAGGGGTAGAAGGAAGCATTAACATTGAACCTCAACTTTTTACTTTTCTATAACATTAAAAACTAGCCATTTCTATAATAGCATTTTCAGGAGACATTATGGGTGAGTGAGTGAGAGAGAGAAAGAGGTGAGATTCTTAACTGAAATGTACAAAGAATATGGAAGATCTATGCAAGGACTTAATGTGGTTTTGGAAACACTTCCTGACACATAACGTCAGCTGACATTTAAGGCTGAGTTGGTGTCTTTCATTTTTTTAAATGTGGCTTGTTTGAACCTGGAACAAATCTGTTGTTCTTTGTAGTTTTTGTTTCCAAAACTTTATTTCTTCTGAGCTAATGTATGGTTCACTTTTCCATTGGATGAACCAATTCTGTTTCTTGGACTTTTCCTTCTGTTATTTTTCTTTGTGAGGTTTTTGTTTTTTGTTTTTCTTTTTGGAGATATCAACTTTTAAATGCAGTGTGTTAAAGCAATTCAGCACGGATTTTTCCTTTTTTTCACAATACAATAGCCTCTCATTATAATAATTGAGAGCCAGGGTTGCTAGCAATTGTAAGGGCTGAAGTTAATTTAAAGGGATTTGATAAAGTAAATCATAGTCTCCTTTTTGATAAAGTGGAAAAAATGGGCTTAATGGCCCCACTGTGCATGGATTCACAGTTGACTTCAGAGTCATCCTGGTGAGATAGTCAGCATATGAATTTAATAAATAACATTTTTTTTCAAATGCCCCTATCAGGAATTGAATTTGAATGAAGTTTCAGAAAAGCAAATGTTCTGTGCTGGTGGTACTAAGCTCCCAAAGATCTAGCATGGGATAAATGAATTCTTCCTAATAAAAAAAACTTCCTGCCTTTTTCTAATCATCATTTCTTCCCTACAGAAATTTGAAAAGTAAAACAAAGTGAAACAAACCACTACTCCCTCCATGCAGGGAAAATTTTCTTGAGTCATACTTGGATATCCTATTTGCAAATAATATCTTACTTACCTAGTTGAGATGGTGTGTTTGGGGAGCAGGGAGGAGTGCAAAATTCCTGCCTTCGCTGCAACTTGCCTGTGCAACATTTGCCTGCCGGGTCTTTTGGCAAGCTCAGCAGCAATTCCTATTGGCTTTCGAAAGCCAATAGCATAGCTGACTCAGGAATTCTGGGAGTTGAAGTCTTTGAGTCATAAAAGAGCAAAGCCTGCAATAGGCTTTCGAAAGCCAATAGCAGCACAGCTTGTGTAAAAGCTTCTTTTTTTTGCAAAAAAGGTGCCGGAATTCCATTCTGAGCGTTCTATGAGGAAAAAAAGCCCTGATTATATGTATAAGCTCATGTTCCATGTTAAGCATGAAACCAGCTGGCTGACCTTGGGCTAGTCACATTCTCTCAGCTCTAGGAAGGAGGTAATTGCAAACCCCCTCTAAAAAACCTTGCCACAAAACCTACAGCAATCTGTCTAGTAATAAATAAATAAATAAATAAATAAATAAATAAATAAATAAATAAATAAATAAATAATAACAACAACAACAGTTCTAACAGCAAATGGGGAGAACATTGGTGAAATCAACATCAGACTAAGAATCTTCCAAGAGGACTCACTTTCACCACTACTGTTCAAAATCGCATTAATTCCATTGACAATATTATTATGAAACACAAAACTGGGATACCACATCTCAAGCCAGCATGGCAAGATAAACCATCTACTATACATGGATGACTTAAAACTGTATGCGAAAAGCCACATTGAACTTGAATCAATACTCAACACAGTTCAACTGTTTAGCAGCGACATCAGAATGGACTTTGGACTTGGAAAATGTGCTATATTATCCATGAAATGAGGAAAAATGGGAAAAATAGAAGGAATAGAACTGGGAAACGGAAGTATTATTAAAGCACTAGCAAAGGATGATGGTTACAAATACCTAGGCATATTGGAAGCAGATAACATCTTGAATGGAAAAGTCAAAGAGTCAACACAAAAGGAATACATCAGAAGAGTCCGCAAAATACTAAAACCAAAGCTGAATGCCGGAAATATAATTAAAGCCATTAATACATGGGTAGTCCCAGTGATACACTACCCAGCTGGAATTATCAACTGGACATTGGCAGAATTGGAACACCTAGACTGGAAAACGCGTAAACTTTTGAACATGTGCCATGCTGTACATCCACAAAGTGACATCGACAGATTGTACCTGCCAAGAAGAATAGCGGGCAGAGGGCTACTGCGAATCCACCAAACTGTAGAAGTAGAAAAATGAAGTTTGAATATCTATGTAAATCAAAGTACAGAAAAATTGCTGCAGGCTGTGAAAACAAAGAGCATTATCAAAATAACAGAAACAAAGGGAGAATATAAGGAAAAACGGCTGGATGATAGATTAAATAGATGGAAACCCTAAGATTTTTTATAATAATAATAATAACAAAAACAAGAAGAAGAACAAGAACAACAAGAACAAGAACAAGAAGAAGTTGGAAGGGACCTTGGAGGTCATCTAGTCCAACCCCCTGCTCAGGCAGGAAACCCTATACCATTTCAGACAAATGGCTGTCCAGTTTCTTCTTAAATACTTCCAGTGTTGGAGTATTCACCACTTCTGGAGGCGGGTTGTTCTACTGGTTGATTGTTCTAACTGTCAGGAAGTTTCTCCTTAGTTCTAGGTTGCTTCTCTCCTTGACTAGTTTTCATCCATTGCTTCTTGTCCTGCTTTCAGGTGCTTTGGAGAATAGCTTGAGTCCCTCCTCTTTGTGGCAGCCCCTCAGATATTGGAACACTGCTATCATGTCACCCCTCACCCTGCATGGACAACATTTGAAAAACATTGAAGGAAAATTTGATAACAACCTGACATGGGCATGCCTTAAGATGCAAACCATCAAGAAAGAAACGGAAGGCTTAATATTGACTGCTCAAGAACAAGCACTACAAAGTAATGCCATGAAAGCGAAGATACAAAAATCTACTGACAATCCAAATTGCCGACTTTGCAACAACTGATTACAAAGCTAGACATGACTGAGTTGCTAAACTAATCCACTGGGCATTGTGTAAAAAATACGACTTGCCTGTGTCTGAAAAGTCGTGGGAACATAGGGTGGAAAACGTTGTTGAGAATGCGAGGGTGAAGATCTTGTGGGACTTTCGAATCCAGACAGATCGCCATTTGGAACACAACATGCCAGATATCACAGTTGTGGAGAACCAAAGCGTATAGCTGATTGATATCGCTGTACCAGGAGATGCCAGAGTTGAAGAAAAAGAACATCAAAACTGTGCGATCATGGATGAAATGTGTAACAGTGATACCCATTGTCATCGGGGCACTGGGAACTATGTCCAAAAACTTTGCAAAATACATCAAGAAATTGCAGTTTCCTGCAATAACTCCAGCAAAGCTACAAAAAGCTATGCTACTCGGAACATCTTACATTTTAAGGAGATACCTGGTTGATACCTAGGATGCTGGCAGCAGCCTGTGTCAACCATTAGTGCCAGCCAATTTGAGTGTTCAGTTGACTGAGGTTCATGTTTTATGAATAAAAGTTTTATAATAATAATAATAAAGGCAGAATATAAGGAAAAACGGCTGGATGACAGATTAAATAGATGGAAAACCAAAGCTTTGCATAGACAGCATGAAGGAAAATGTGATAACAACTTGACATGGACATGGCTTAAGATGGGAACCATCAAGAAAGAAATGAAAGGCTTAATACTGGCTGCTCAAGAACAAGCACTACAAACTAATGCCATGAAAGCAAAGATACAAAAATCTACTGACAATCTAAATGTCGACTTTGCAATGACAAAGTTGAAACTGTTTCACATCCAGGGCTTTTTTTCTCATAGAACGCTCAGAACGGAGTTCCAGCACCTTTTTTGGATGGAACCTTGTAGGGTAGGCAAGGCGGGTTGTATGACATGTGTGAGTTCCGGCACCTTTTTCTTTTACAAAAAAAGCACTGTTCACATCTAATATGTGAGTGCAGCAGAATCATGCAAACTGATTACAAAGCTAGACATGAGAGAGTTGCTAAATTAATCCACTGGGCATTGTGTAAAAAATACGACTTGCCTCTGTCTAAAAAGTCATGAGAACATAGGGTGGAAAAAGTTGTTGAGAATGAGAGGGTGAAGATTTGTGGGACTTTCGAATACAGACAGATCACCATTTGGAACACAACATGCCAGATATCGCAGTTGTAGAGAACCAAAGCATACAGCTGATTGATATCACTGTACCAGGAGATGCCAGAGTTGAAGAAAAAGAACTGGAAAAAATTACGAAATATCGTGCCCTGGCCATCGAAAATGCACGATTATGGATGAAATGTGTAACAGTGATACCCATTGTCATTGGGGCACTGGGAACTATGTCTCAAAACTTTGCAAAATACATCAAGAAACTGCAGCTTCCTGCAATAACTCCAGCAATACTACAAAAAATTGCGCTACTCGGAACATCTTACATTTTGAGGAGGTACCTGGTTGATACCTAAAATGCTGGCAGCAACCCGTGTCATCCATCAGCGCAAGTCAATTTGAATGTTCAGTTGACTGAGGTTCATGTTTAAATAATAATAATAATAATAATAATAATAATAATAATAATAATAATAATAATAATAATAATAATAGTAATAATAATAATAATAACAACAACAACAACAACAACAACAACGGTGCAGTTAATCTTGATTTTTAGAGGAATAAAACTGATCCCTAAAACAAAAAAGGCTCCATATAGTAGGATATTCTATAGGTCTGTTCCATTGTTAAATCAACATTTTTAAAAAAAAAATACTTGGGCAGTGGAGTATAGTAAGTGTATTTGTAAATTATAATGTTTTTCTTGACAAACATGTATTTATGTTGTTGACTAAATTATTATTAGCATATTGTATTATGCTAACAAACATACACACAAACCCAGAATTCCGGTTTGCCGATGCGGCCACCATGGATGTCTGGAAGGCGAGCTCCATCTTCTGCATCCAGTTTTATTTCGATAGGGGACCCTGGAAAGGGTCGAAAGTCACCCTGTAGGTGCAACCAGCAAGGAGGGGATCCCCGCTTGATTGCAGGAGGGCAGTAGCCCTTCCACTTCACCCTGGGCAGCCCTCCAAACCGGCAGATGAAAAACCGGCCATAGCAATATGGCTCGTCCCTAGGCTGCAGACAGCCGAAGTTACATTTACCACCAGGCAATTTATAAAGCAGCATGGATGAGACTGGGTGAGATCCACCTCTCTTAAATCTTAACTATCTTTTTTACCTGCATAAGCTGCTTAAAGTACTTTTCCCCTGTGGAGAGGGAAGGGAGATTTTATCCCTCCCTCTAGATACAGCGGCAACTGACTATCCAGGGGAGTTTAAAATATTGAAAGAATAACTTGATCCAAATTGGAATTTTATTTTTCAAAGTTTGTGGACTAAAAGATTTTGTACTCTTACTGAAGATTTGGGTTTTTATTTATAAAAAAGAAACAAAACTGAAAAGATTATAAAAAACTTTGGATTTAAAAGAAAACTTTAAATTATAGGGGTGGTATCTTGCAGCTAAACCTGATACTTCAATTTGTTATTGCTTGAAAGGGGCTTGGCCAGTAGCCCAGACAATAGATAAGATTTATGCAGCCTTGAGATATCATCTTTGAGAAGCTCATCTGTGTTCCATATTCAGTGACAGATTTTTATTTGCATTCTCTGATTGTAAAGTTTTTAGCTTAATATACTACTAAAAATATGGATGAAGATCAGGAACAGATTCTCTCTATGCGAAATGCAAATCATCAAACTATTCTTACAGACACTGATGAAATAAGAGGTTACAGAAAAGAACAAGGTCAGCCTAGATACACAAACTCAAGCTTTGATTACAAGTAAAAATTCAACTACACAGAATATAACAGAAAAAGTGGAACAATTAAATATCATGACAAAAGATCAAACTGATCAACAAACACAGTCAATGGAAAACCTAGAAAATGGACTGATAATCAGAGAATGTCGATTGGTGGCCCCCAGGGGGAGGTCCTTCTCTGTGGGCGCCCCGGAGTTATGGAACGGTTGCCAGTTGAGCTCCGGATGGCGCCCGACCTTCGCTCCTTCCGTTGCGATCTGAAGACATTCTTATTTGAACAAGCCAGCCTGGCCTGAAGGGGGATGGGTTGGGTTTTTATGTCATTTTTAATATCTGTATTTATTGTTTTTTAGCTGGGCATATGTTTAATTTTCTTTTAACTTTTGTATTTTTGTATTTTTTATATATCTGCCCTGTTCACCGCCCTGAGTCCTTCGGGAGAAGGGCGGTATATAAATAAAATAATTATTATTATTATTATTATTATTATTATTATTATTATTATTATTATTATTATTATTATTATTATTATTATTATTATATGGAAAAAGGAAAACACTTTCTACATAAATCAGAAGGAACCTGAGGATCAAGAAAAAGAACAGACTGAAGAGGAGATAAACAGTTCAGGACAACTATGTTGAGAAGGAAAGATAGAGAACCATTCTGTTAATCCTCTCATAAAATTGGCGACTGGATGGTTTTTTCTACATCAAACAATATATAACAATACAGGGAGATTTGTTTGATGACTGAAAAGCACGAACATGGAAGATGATTTGGCAAAGAAAGAAAGCTAGAATAAGACTGAAGAAAATTGGAGTTTTGACTTATTCATGAGAATTAAAATAGAATACACTCAAATAGATAAGATGTGTACTTTGAATATTAGATTGTTATGAGTTGAGATAAACAAAACTTTGGTTATTTAAAACTTAGAAGTATAAATATTAACAGTTCAATTTGAACATTTCTTTAGTTATAAAGGTCAAATGTAAAGGTAATTAAGATATATATAAGCTAAAAACCGATCGATGTATGTAATAAATATGTTTTTACTTAACAGTAATAATAAAAATTAACTTAAATATGAGATAGTAGATATAAAGAGAAAAAGAGAGGAAGTATTAAATGTTGAAATAAGAGAAATTTGGGTTATTAAATTTAAGATATTTGGAAATTACTAGAAAATAAGAATATTATATTGTATTATTAATTAGTTGATGTAAGATGGTGATAATTTAAATAGATAAGACATGTATCCTGAACATTACATCTTGTGTTGAATTATGATAAAGGGAACTGGGGTTATTTAAAATTTGGAAATTATAAATATCAAACGTTAAATTTCAATATTAATGGGAAATTAAAAAATGAGAAAAACTAACCAAGATGTTGATTGTCTAAAGATTGAATGTTAAAACAACTAGATATGTATAAACTAAAAAGTATTGATAAATGTAAGAAAGTTATTTTTATTTATTTGATATAATAAGAATTGTATTAATTTAAAAATGAGACAGTAAATACTAAGGGGAAAAGAGAGGAAACATTTAATGTAATAGTTTGAGATCTGTACATGGAATAATTGTTGGCCATTTCATTTGCTTTCCGCTTCTCATAGGATTACCTTTTCCATCTTTCCACTCCAGTGTTAGGAGCTTTAACCCCGCACAGGCCTCCAGCAGCCTCTGCATCCCGATGGTGCTGGTGCTCAAGCATTCAGCAACAGTTGTGGAAGACAGCGGTTCCCTAGACTCCCTCAGCAGATCGAAGACACCCAGCTCAGAGGCAGTGGAAATGACCTAGGAAGAAGCAGAGAGCAAGAACAAAAGCCGTGGCATTCCTCTCAGTTTGCATCCAAACAATCCCAACATCTATTTGTTTACTGAAGAAAGAATCAAGCAGGCTTACATATGTTAAATAGCCCCACCAGCTCTTAAACAACAAAAGGCATTATGTAGACAGCCATTCATTTGTGGAGTGACATCCCCTCTGTGCTGAATGTGGGTGTACTAACACCCATAAAAAACTTATATTCCTTTCTTGTACAATTCTGGGCTTTGCTCAATTTATTTATGGACTTGTTCAGGCAAATCTTGATGGCCTCTAGGACCACGACTGATGATGTGTTCAACCACTGGAAAGGAAGGTAGTCAGAAAGAACAGTATCCTTGGTGGAGAAGAAAGGATTCAAACTCCAGGTTTTTTATATGTACTCTATGCTATTATAGAAGACATCCAAGAGGGGAATAAACTGAAGAAAAGAATATGTGTTCCTGCCTGGCTGAATATGATACATTCCACTGAGGAAGCAAAGTTTTATGGCAGTTACAAAAATAATGATTCTGCTTCTTTTTTGCCGCCATAATAATTTGCTGAGTTAAAAAGAATGTTTAATGCTTTATGAAAAATTATTAATTAAACCAATACAAGAAGAAATGTTGAACCTATCTATTATAGGTTACTGCTAAGCTTGTAAGCCGCCCTGAGTCTTCGGAGAAGGGCGGGATATAAATGGAATTAAAATAAAAAATAAATAAAAAATAGTAAACATTGCTGAAACCCCACATTTATTATTCAGAGTTTCCTGAGAGAAATTCAACCATAATTTATCAAATAAAAGGAAATCTCAAGATTTAGATGCAATATTACCATAGATATAGATTTTGTTGCAAGATTAGAGTTAAAAATGCAGTATACTGTCACTAGATGATTTAGTAAATTGCCTGGAAATTTTATTCAAGGAGATCAATGTTAGTCCTTGGACATGCAACTCTGCAACAAACATGAAGCTATAATCATCTTTGTAGTTAAAAAGCCAAAAAGCGTTATTAAAAACTAATGAGGAATTTACCTTATTACACCTATCATGGTGTAATAAAATTTTATAAGTTTATTTGGGCCCATTTTAATTTCTAATTGGCAAAAGAAGAGCATATTTGAACAAGGAAAGTATCTACTGAAGCCAGTTTGTTCAAAAGACACAGAAAAGAATCTTGCAGCAATTTAATAGCTGACTTTTCTATTACAACATAAACTTTGGTGATTCTATTGTTTTCAAATCATTAAGAAGCTGAGAAATGGAGGGTCTTTTATACTTTCAAAGTTGAGAGTTCTTATTTGGAGGTATTAGCCCACCTTACCTTGAAAGTTACAAATGAATGCTGGTATCTAAACAATGTTTGGATATTTTCAATTTCTTCTAGTGAACTCATTGTTCTTGGCGTCTCTCGTTGACCTTTTTTAGCCAAAACACTTGTTATTCCTGTGTGTAAAAATGGCAAAATATAGGTGTCCATAAGATGCCTCAGGATAAAGAATGGAAAAAAAAATATTAAAGGGAAAACAAGGCCACACTTAGAAGGTTTCTAAGAGTCCTTCAGAAAAGGCTCCTGAATAAATTTAGCTGCTGTGGCATTAGAGGACAGGTGCTCTCAGAGAAGAACTGACCTTTTCTTTCAGGAAAATATGTAGGAAAGAGGATGATGTTTATGTGTACAGTTAAGGAGCAACATGTTTTAGAATATGGAAATTGGGGAAATAGTAAGAAGTACAAATAATAATAATAATAATAATAATAATAATAATAATAATAATAATAATAATAATAATAATAATAATAATAATAATAATAATAATAATAATAATAATCATGACAAAGTAGCAACAATGGTGCTTCGGAAGATCTTCAAGAAATATCATTTGCCTGTTTAGCAAGAACTGGTGGGATCATAAAATAGAGAAAGTCATAGAAAATGATAAAGTTAAACTGCTCTGGGACTTCAGAATTCAAACAGACAAGCACCTGCAACATAACACCTCGGACTTAACAATTGTCGATAAGAAAGACAAAAAAGTCTGGATAGTGGACGTGGCAGTGTCTGGAGACAGCAAAATAGACGAAAAAGAACTGGAGAATATAACAAAAGACAAATTCGCCATTAGTCAATTGCAAAAGGCGGCCTTACTAGGAACTGCTTCCATCCTGCGATGATATCTGTAATACCATCAAACATCCACATCTGCCTATCCTAGGTCCTTAGTAAAGACTTGATAGGTAGACAAAAATGCCAAATCCAGTCTGAACATCTGGCTGACTGCAATGATCAATAATAATACTAATAATAAAGTTGGAAGGGACCTTGGAGGTCATCTAGTCCAACCTTCTGCTCAGGCAGGAAACCCTATACCATTTCGGACAAATGGCTGTCCAGTCTCTTCTTAAAAACTTCCAGCGTTGGAGCATTCACCACTTCTGGAGGCAGGTTGTTCCACTGGTTAATTGTTCTAACTGTCAGGAAGTTTCTCCTTAGTTCTAGGTTGCTTCTCTCCTTGATTAGTTTCCATCTGTTGCTTCTTGTGCTGCCTTCAGGTGCTTTGGAGAATAGCTTGACTCCCTCTTCTTTGTGGCAGCCCCTGAGATATTGGAACACTGCTATCATGTCCCCCCTCACCCTTGTCTTCATTAAACTAGACATACCCAATTCCAGCCACCGTTCCTTACATGTTTTAGCCTCCAGTCCCCTGATATGGGAAGCAAATTTTGGATAATTACAAATGCTAATATCTATGTTTAAAGTTATTAGGACATAGAAAAATGGGTAGAGGTTGAGAATGGCATGAAACTAAGCACCTACTTTCAGAACAAATGTTTAAAAGTAGCACTTAAGCTGTATAAAAATAAACTTAAATACTATTATTGCAATAATTATATGCATACACTGTAGAAATTCTAAAATTCAGAGTTATTTTTAAATATTAACTTATCTACACGAATCAGGATGGGAAAATTCTAGACATTATTTTAGGTATCTTAGTGGCTGAAGTCTTACTCACAGGACAGCTGAGCAGAGGAGATTCCAAGTCAGTCTTTCAAGTTTCCTGAGATGTTTAGGATAAACCTCAGTTTCAGGCAAAGGAAAGGAAGTCAGAGAAAGGGTATATATATCTATATATATGCAGAGCACAAGTAGGTTTCCAGGAGTTGCTTAATCAACCTGTCAAGCCAGTTCTTATTTGGCCAGCTCTTCATCACAGATGTCAGGATTGATGGTGGGAATAAAAAGATTGTTTTGGAAAAACATTTATTTTCACTAAATAAAAGAATCATGGCACAATATTACTTTGTTATTTAAATTTTATTAGCTGGTTTTCTTTTTTACTAGTTAGCTTTCTGGGTTCTGTGCTGTCTTCCATCTAGAATCTCCCTTGCATTCTCTTCTTTATGGATTATATTTAGTTTCTTCTTCCATTTGATACTGCTGTATTATCAGAAGTTGCATTTGGAGTGATCAGTTTTAACCTGGACTGTTTTTTTTCACTCTCATGCCATTCCCCAATTGCTGGCTATTGCTGGCTGTTCCCTTTTTGGAGGGTGGGGGGAACTGCCACTCCCTTGAAGTTTCTAGAGATGGGTTGATGTTTCCTTCCAGGGCTGTGACCCCTGGGTTGGGAAAGGGAGTGGCTGCTTACATTTATGTTTGCTGCCATCTCCATTACTGCTCTCAACTAGTGCTGCTTGTTTTCCCTTCTTAATAGTACTATGGTATGTCTGTTTGGCTGGGATTACTTAAGTGGGTTTTGCTCTTTTCCAAATGGACTTTAGTTCTTCCATGGAATCCAGTATTAACAGGCCCATGCTTAGCCCATCACAGGTGGTAGACTGAAGATATGCACAATTGAAACAACGACTACTAAAACTGTGCCATTAATTCCAAGATAGAAAGCATTAAAAAAAATTATAGAGAGAAGGGTGGTTATGCAATCTTTCACAGACCTGATCTGTATCTCGCTTCAAGAACAGATGCTAATTAATGTGACCAAAAGATTTCAGATAAAACATGTGCAAGCTTGCTTTGTGGGCCATCAGTGAATTATTTCTACAACATGATGCACCATTGATATATGACTCCAGGAAAATTATCCAGAATGTATAAAGGTATTTCAAATTTATCTAGGAAATCTCTGGCAACAGAAAGGGTCATTTTACCATTCCTAGTGGATTTATATATATATATAAATATTACCTGGCCTCATACTGTGCTACAACCCTGCCTGGCACACATTTTTGGAGCTGGCTGCAGAAAAGGGAGAGCTAAGTTTTAGAAAGTGGATCCATTTCTAAAAATAGCTCCCATATAATTCCTGCAAGACTGAAAAAACAATTGTGACAACCAGGACAAGAGTGGTCTAAGAAGAGCAACCACACAATCCCAAGGTCTTGCTGATGTTTGCTCTGCTTTTCTTGAAATGTAAATTAAATATTAAAAGTTGTTTGGAACTAATTCAACCATCGTTTAGCAAATGGAAAGAAGCCTCAAGACTTAGATGCAATATTAGATATAGCAATATTTTGTTGCGACATTAGAGTTAAAAATGAAGGAGGGACATGGAAACTGAAAGTTGATAGATTTTGCTGAAATGGATAACTTAACTTCTCTGATCAGAGAAAAGAGATTATCTTCATTTATTGCTGACTGGAAGTCTGTGATAAAACATTTTGCATGAAAAAAATGAACTTGTGACTTTTCATGATTAGATAGAATAGATAACAGAAACAGAATGACGAATATTATTCTGTAATTTTAAAGAGAGAGGTTAAGATATATTTGTTCATGTAACTGGTGTGAAAAGTGTAAAACCACTTCTTTATATTTTTTCTTTGTTTCTATTTTTCTTTAACTTTTTTTTCTTGTACTTTTTTCTTTCCCTTTTGTATTCTTACCTTATAGTAGTTTGTAATAGCTTTTATCTTCTTGTTTAAAAGTTTTATTAAAAATTATAAAAAGGGAATTCTCAGATAATTATGGATTTGTTTTTTGTTGCTATTGCTTCTGAACATACATCCTAGTTCCTTCCACATTTTTACAGACTTTTAAAATACTGACATTTTGTAAGAGCCTTAAAAACTGCCTCTGCCAAATAGCTTGGGGCTCCAATGGTATAATGTTTCCTGCTTGTGCAGGGGTTTCGGCTAGAAGACCTCCAAAATCCCTTCAATATAAAAGCATTAAAGCATCCTGTTACATAAAATTACATATGTAATTGTTTCAATCCCTTCCAAGTTACAAGAGAACAGGTGTGAAACATTATAGGAAATTGCCTATAACTTATGGAAGAATGTTACTGTTGGAGTCCTATAGAAACTAGGTAACTGAGTAACTGATGTAGATATCATATACAATATCTAGGATGCATTGTGTAATTAACTTTTTGGCTTGGTCTGTATTTAATGCACATAAATTAGCTGAGCATAGGCCACCAGATTTCATTTCCTTGCTTAAGGGCCTTCCTCCAGCTGGATAAAAAATTATCTGCCCTGCCACCTTAACTTCTTGTCTCTGATAGTGCTCCTGATTGTTGCTTAAGCTAACTTCAGACATCCCACAGTCTAAATTACTGTGGTTGTCAATGGGAGCTACTTGGTACCCAGTCTTTACTATAGTTATTGCAAAACTTGTTTGGGTCTTCTCTTGCTCCCTGCCCTTCTCATTCATGAAAGAAAGGAAAGTTTCACTAGATATTTCCTGTATAAACCACTCTACCCATGTCCAACTTTTCCTTTTAGGAATGGGTCCCTTCTTTTTATCCCCATACCTTGCAAATCTCATTCCACATGAATGCCTTCAACTGCCCTCCCATTATCTTCTTGCCACTGAAGCAGAGCTTTCCTTTTCCCCCTGGCAGAAGGGCTGTAAGGTCTTCTTCTTTTTTGTCTTATTCGTGAATATGTGTTGATTTCTGTCTTGTGTAATGTTATATTCTTCAGTATTCGGGGGTATTCCTTGATTTCCGTCTTATTCTATGCTATTAGGTTATATTTTCTTGTATTGCCTGTTTGGACCCTGAAACACTACCTTCATTAGAAGATTCCTCAGAGGCTGATGTGACTTTATTCCTCTTCCCAGAACACAAATTAGTGAGAGTTGAAGAATTTACAATGCAACTGTCATGGTTTTACCTTAAAGAGTCTTTATTTTGAGTAGCATAACATCAGCATTAACATAATTGAAGCCAAAAATTAAATTCCCCTCCCCTTAGCACATAGTATCAAAGCACAAGTCCCTCCTCCAATTAACAGTCATAAATCATATTCCCCAATTAGCTTGAAGCACAGGCTTCCTCTCCAGTTCTCCAGCTCGCCAATTCTTTATCAGCTCTGGTTTCAACAACCTTGTTTCTCATGCTAGGTTTAATGTTGTTATGTCTAGCTGGAGTCTCGTTCACATCCCCCCCTCCCAACATCATCTAACTCTAAAAGCAAACGGTAAAAAATGGCTACATTTCCATCTATTGTCAATGCAAAAACATCCGACGTTAGCAGTGTTGACAGCAACAGGACATGCTGCACAACCTCTACAGCATGAGAGTCACAGGGAGAAAGTCATTTGTGACAGAGAATATTTTCTTGAAGGGGCCCTTGGTGCTCTCTGAGCTTGCTTGTTTTCTTGCAGATGTTTCATTACCCTAACTAAGTAACATAATCAGTGCTAGTAAGGAGTGCTATTGCTGTCAGTTTATATTCTGTTGTCTTGCTTGTCTGTGTAGGTGGGGACAGTCTTAGGTTCTTTAATTGGACTGTTTACTAATGGCTCTTTGGCAGTTTCTTGATTGGGTTATTGCTTACTTGACTGTTGGTCTGAAGTTGACCTTGGAGTTTTATCTATGATGATTTGAGTGCTGATAACTGGTGGAGAGGTGCTGGAGTCTTTTTCTCTTTGGGGCTGGTTGATTGTCTCTTTGGCATAGTCTTATCAATATTGTTAATGTCTATGTGTCTATTCATGGCTGATTTTTCAGAGAGCCAGGCTTCTAGAAATTCCATGGCATTTTTGGATTTGGCCTGGTCTAGGATTGTCCCAGTTTCCCAATTGAAACTATGGTTAAATCTGTCTATATGTTGTGAAATTAAAGAATTTTCAGCATGGCCATTTGACTGCCAATTGGTTTTTTCTTATTTACCATCAATGACTTCTAAAGGGAGTGTGTTGACTCTAGCTAATGTACATTTGTCATATGGATAGTTTGTTAAAGACTGACAATAGATTGGTCATAAAAGATTGCTTTGGGGCTAAGCTAATACCTTGCTACTGCTCTGTGTCAAGGATTCTCTTTTTCAAAGACCTTTTCACCTGATCATATCCCATCCTTTGTATGTCCTCATTAGAGGGAAACAAACCTGGGAACAATAGTCATTGTCAGGACCCACCCCAATCCACGTCTTAGGAAGACAAAACCTCTTGGAGTCAGTTCTAGTCCAAGAGGAATCTTTACTAGGACATGCTTGGTTGTGGGAATACAAGACAGGACTTAGTATAGTTTTACAAATTGAAATTTTATAAAGGGTACCCAGTTCAACCCCCCTTCCCTCAACCCCATTTGGTCAGCCCCCATCCTTCTACTTTGTGTCATCCCTTTCATGGGGAAAAAAGGAACTTCGAATCTTTATGGTTATTGCCTTCTTCCTCTCCAGAATTAAAAGAAAACACAAGCCAGATACCTTCTTCTCTAACCCTCCCTTTTGTTCCCCCCAGTTCAAAAGGTTCCTTTGGTCTTTGAAAGAACCTAAGGCAGGCTGAATCCACATATGCTCCTCCTTCCTCGGGAGATGGCAGAATCCATAAAGGGGGGGAATAATGTTTTAAACATACATTTATGAATGTGATATAAATGGATTCTGACAGTCATCTTGTGCCAAACAGATGAGATCCATATTCTTGCAACTCGGTATGTGAGAAGGTCCACCAAGGTCATCAAGAGCTAAAAGGCATGAGTTATTGCTATATGCCCCACAGCTATATTTAGCAAATATCGCACTGTGGTCTCTCTTGATGTGGTTCAGTCAAGGACCCCAGTTTCTGATGTACTTTGTCTATTAAAATGATCAAAGCAAGTTCTTTATATTATACATTCTGGTCACTTTTAATAGCTTTAAATCCCTATCATTCAGCTGTTATATAAAGCTGTAAAGGTATCATTTTGATCCTTTCCCCCAGAAATAAGGTATCTGGGACTGGAACACCCTCAAGTCTATAGGCTGGAAAGTGCCCCAAATAATGGAAAAATCAGTTGGCAGGATTAAATTCATATGATGTGGCATAAGGCTAGAATCCAGCTCAAGGCAGATCGAATTGTATTTATCTTTTTCTGATTTGCTACCTGGTTATGATCAGAAAGCAAAGAATGAGAATAAATAGTCTCATAACAAAGCCATAGAGTTTGTGAACTTCACTGCTGTATCTGGAGAACTGGAATATTGTGGATGAGATTTGTTTATGGAATAGCTCTTTTATGAGAATATCTTAGGGGTATAGTGTATTTGAACAGAGACCAGGGCACAATTCAAACACTGTCACAATATGAAAATTAGTTTATTGACAGTGATAGAAAATAGAAAAGCTGAAACAGTGGTGAAATTATAAGCCGTCTTTAAAATTAATTACTATTAATAGGATACAGCATTAATGAGGTTATATTACTGACTGGGTTAATAGAGATATATTGAAATACATAACTAGGGGTAGAAAGAATGTTTCTGAAGTTATTTCACCATGGCCATTATCTAAAAACCTTGAGTTCCCAGCATTAATTGTTAATTTCCTTGTGGCTAGGCTTGCATTTTTTATTTACCTTGTTAGCAGCTATTGCATTCTTTGTGTTGCAGAATTTCTAGAGCTTAATTGCTTTTTAGAGGGGCTAAAAATATTGAATTAGCAAAGCAATATGTGCGGGCTAGAGTCCTGATCCAGACCTTTCAGATTTTCTCTAATACTCTGTTGTTTGTTTAATGTGTGTAAGAAGATTGTCTTTGTATCTCGGCATGGGAAGAACTAAAGATCTATAAGGAGATTAATTTTCATCATATGATAAGAATTTCCTCTCTTTATTGCCCAGAATTGGATTTCAGGATTTTTGCAGCCATGATTGGGGATCCCTAGTTATAGTGAAACATTTTGTGATAAGAAAAGGATCAGCTATGTAATCTGTGGACTCTGGAAGAAGAATAGAATATAACAGTGCCTGTAATTAACAAATCAAATCTTTCAATTACTAAAATTTCCTCTTAAACATTCAGCAGAAAGGAATCAGGGGCAACATCATTTTCTTCCTAAAATAATATGAAAGAGGCTTCCTTTCTTTAACTCAACTTCTTGGAAACCAGCTTTGCGGAGGAGCACATTAAACTCAGTTGCTGACCGTTCTCTCCCTTCAGTAAAGAGCATCATTATCAAGGAGTAGAAGTGGGCAGTTAAAGGCCCTCTCCTGTCTTCATCGAGAAGCATTTCCACTATTAAGACACCGCCACCTGTTTCAAAATATATTTCAATGATTTAGAGGTGAGAAAATATTGTTATTTATTTCACATCCCAATGAATATTACATAATATTTTGAAAATGCCCCAATTTTGCGTTATGAATCCTTCTTTCAAACGTGTCATATTTATTCCTGCCAATGGTCAATACAAACCAATTTGTTGTTGTTCTTGGAAATTTTGTTAATTTGGAGATATTTTAATTATTCTCCAAGGCTTTCCTCTCAATCTTCTGTAGAAATTGACCATTAATGATTTTCCTTGCCAAAATTCTGTATTTCATTATATCATATCGTATCGTATCGTATCGTATCGTATCGTATCGTATCGTATCGTATCATATCATATCATATCATATCGTATCATACCATAAAGGTTTCCCCTGTCCAGTTGTGTCTGACTCTAGGGGTGGTGCTCACATCTGTTTCTTACCCAAGGAAGCCAGCCTTGTCCAAAGATGGTCACAGTGGTCATATGGCCACTGTGACTACAGTATATGCTTAGGTGTACAGAAAGCTGTCACATTCCCACTGAAGTCGTACCTATTTATTTGCATTTGAATGCTTTTGAACTGCTGGGTTGGCAGGAACTGGGGCAAGTAGCAGGAGCTCATCCCATTGTGTGGCATTTCATCATATCATATCATATCATATCATATCATATCATATCATATCATATCATATCATCATCTCATCTCATCTCATCTCATATCATATCATATCATATCATATCATATCATATCATATCATATCATATCATATCATAAAGGTTACATTCCCACTTATTTATCTACTTGCATTTGAATGCTTTTGAACTGCTGGGTTGGCAGCAGCTGGGGCAAGTATCAGGAGCTCATCCCATCGTGTGGCATTCAGATCTCAAACTCTGGCTGTCAGCTTTCCAGGTAACAAGCTCAGCATCTTTAACAACTGAACCATCACTCCCCCAAATATTACATCAAAATATAATATATCAAAATTCATGTTTTGTTTTTGGTTATTTTATATATACTCAGCCAATGCATACTCTACTTCTTCGACAGTTTGTTTGATTTGACGTATAATCGATCAATATTATTATGGGGTCATAAGGCATAGTAAATAGTCATCAGTTTTATTGTTTTTCAGTTCAAATTGTCCAGTTCAGCTTAGGTAAAGGTAAAGGTTCCCCCGCACATACGTGCTAGTTGTTTGCAACTCTAGGGGCCAGTGCTCATCTCTGTTTCAAAGCCGAAGAGCCAGCGCTTGTCCAAGGACATCTCTGTGGTCATGTGGCCAGCATGACTAGATGCCAAAGGCGCACGGAACGCTGCTACCTTCCCACCGTAGTGGTCCCTATTTTTCTACTTGCATTTTTACGTTCTTTCGAACTGCTAGGTTGGCAGAAGCTGGGACGAGTAACAGGCGCTCACTCTGTTACACGGCACTCGGGATTCAACCCACCATACTGCCAACCATCTGTCCAGTCAAAATTCCAGCAGTATATGGGCTAGTTTTGATGGTGTTTCCACCTTTCAATATTGTCATTAGCAATTTTCTCATTCTTTGGATGTATTCTTTACAAATCAGATTTTTAACTTGTACATCCTTAATGATATCCAATTATGTTTGTGGTGTTTGGCTACACAGTCAGTAGATGTTAGACTGGATTGAGTGTTTTTATGCACCTATTATCCACCAAGGACCTGTTGTTGGATGGCATTAAATTATTATTGTTACAAGTAAAATTTCCTTTTGCAATTTGGTGATTTTGTCAATGCTAATGGTGTTCAAATGGTGCTTCAGTGGTATTAGGATTGTACCTAAGGTGCCTATTATTGTTGTTATTTTCTTTGCTTTCATTTGCCACATTCATTCCACATCTAATTACTGGTCTTTGTATTTTGTGATTTTCTCCAAGTCTTTCTGTTCTGTTTTGCTATCTGCAGGTTCTGCAAGGTCCAGTATCCATACATTTTTGGCCTTCTTATCAGGGATGGTATGTAGCAGGTGTTTGTCTATTGGAATTCTAATGTCCCAGAGTACTTTAGCTTTTGCATTTTCCATTACTTTTGTCTATTTGGGGTCAGTTCTTGCTTGTAGCAAATGGTATTTCTTGCACATATTCCAATGCACCATTGTTGCTACTCTGCCATGCTGTTATTTGTATTCAGTCTGTGTGATAGTCTTGCAGCAACTAACTAGGTCAGGGGTAGGCAACCTTGGGTCTTTTATGACTCATGGCTCAGGAATTCTGGGAGTTGAAGTCCACGAGTCATAAAAGAGCCAAGGTTGCCTACCCCTGAACTAGGTGGTCCACTGTTTCTTTAGCATTTTTGTAGAGTTGGCAGTTGCTATCTGTTGCTATCTTCTCAATTCTGGCTTTGAATTCATTTGTTCTTAAAGCTTGGTCTTGTGCAGCCAGAATTACCCCCTTTGTCTCTTTATTCAATTTTCCTGCTCTTAGCCATTGCCAGGTCTTGTTATCTGCTTTGCCGGATAGTTTATATTTTAGTGTACTGGCTGTGTAATAGTTTGTCTTACCATTTCTTTGCAGGTAATGTTTGAATTACAACCACAACTGAGCACAAAATTTCCATTGCTAAGCAACACAATTCTTAAATGAGTTTTAGCTTATATATTGCCACAGCTATTAAGTGATTCGCTACAGTTGTTAAATGAATCATGCTGTCATTAAAGAAATCTGGCTTCTCCATTGAGTTTGCTTGTGAGAATGAGCTAGGAAGGTTACAAATGGTGATCACATGACCTCCAGGCAGTGCAACTATTATAAATACATGCCAACTGCCTAGTGCCCAAATTTTAATCACATGACCATGGGGATTCCACAATGGTCAAAAGTTGAAAATTTGTCAAAGGTCACTTTTTCCAGTGCCTTTGTAACTTTGAACTATCAGTAAATGAATGGTTGTAATTCAAGGACTACCTGTATTTGATCCCTCTTACAGTCCACTTTGGTATCTCCAGTAAGCCCTCATGATGTACTAGTTTCAGTGTTTCCTTATCCTCCTTCATATATTCTTCCAATGACCTTTATTCTTATACAACTATCTAGTGTACTTGCAAAATTCCATGCCCGCCTATCTTCCTTCATAGTAGAGTTTCTCAGTGTTGGCGACCACCAAGCTGGTAAAGGTTTCTGTAATTTGCATCTCACCATATTTCTTATGGGAGACTCCTCCTTTGTCTGACTCCTCTGATGAGACCTGTCCAATATGGTTAAACTTCTGGCATAGCTCTCATCTTCATGAGAGCATAAAGCCCCACAACCACATCATTGTAGTGCCTTACTGGGTTGTTATTATTATTATATTTTTCCACTATAAAGAAGATATTACTTACCAACTTAGTCATTTTTGCAGCAAGTGTAGAGAGATTGCTAAAACATATATCTAGGCAGTAGAGGCCACGAAATAGTAAATAGTCACAGGGTCACAATGAGAAGTCTTACTCATTTGTACCACAGCCACTAAAATATGAATGAATCTGATCTGCACAACATAGGCCCTTTGGGTTATACAGAAAAGATAGCTGCAAGAATCACTCTAGAAACACATTTCTTTTCAGCACTGCAGCTGAATTACTTATTCTAAGATGCCAGCTGAAGGCCCAGGAAAAGTGAATTTGAAATGACCCTAGACTTAGGGCAGTCCAAAACATGAGCCAAGTATGAACTTTGCCAGTTCCCTAGCAAATTTAACTTTTCGTGATTAAAGAATACCTACCAGGTTTGCAGGCCTGGTACACTTTGCATAACAGCTGCAAACAACTCTCATCTGACCAGCCATGCAGAGTCCTGGCCAAAATGTACAGGTCTGCTTCAGGAATAGGATCTTTAAAAAAATCACCTACAAAAAATAAGTAAAATCTCATTTAGTACCATATCTTCCAGATTATTCTGACAGAATAATCTGTTTTCTCTTTTTTAAAAAACACAGAATACAGTCTTTATGTGAAAGTTTCTTGTGCTTAGCAAAACATGAATTCAACCCACAAGGAAGATTGCATCACATCTTTTACCTGCATGGAAAGTGATCTGGGTCTGTTCTGAAGGAAAACAATGGTTCTTGGATGCTTCCACTATTTCAGGAAGGTCAAAAGCAGTCACAGTACATTTTGGGTAGAGTGAAATCAGTTCCTTAGCTAAGCCACCAGTGCTTCCTTAAAGAAAGAACAAAATGTAATTAAGTAACTGCAAAACAAAATTTTGTATATGTCCAGCTTTTTCCCCTGAAGCTACACTGCCTATTATTGTTCTAAGCTATACATGACATTAACTGGAATCTAATAATTTCAAAAATAAGACAAACATCTTCCAAATTTGCTATGCTTCATATCATCGAAAACAAATACTAATAGGGAAAAAGAACAGAGACTGAATCAATTGATTCTCAACTTTCATATGCTATGAGAATTCCTTAGGATGGATGCACTGAATATTCACAATGATCAAAAATAATGTCTTTTGATGCAGTTTAAAGAGACAAAAACTGAACATCATCTCAAAGGGCACCAAATTCCACATCATCTTCAGGGCTGCGTCCTAGGTCCACTGCTGTTGACCCTGTTCACTCATGACTGTTGTGCTAGGTTTGCCACCAACCATATTGTAAATTTCGCAGATGGTACAACAGAAGTGGGCCTTATTCATGATGACAATGTGGAAGCTTACTGCAAGGAGGTTGAGGGGTTGGTGAAGTGGTGTAAGGAAAACAGCCTAGTTTTAAATACTGGAAAAACCAAAGAGATTATTGTCGATTTCACAAAAGGCAGGAACAGCCACACTTCTCTGTGCATTAATGATACACCTGTGGAGATGGTTTGTTGTTGTTAGTTGCGAAGTCGTGTCTGACACATCGCTACCTTTTAATTTCTTGGCTGCAGTCCCCATCTGTGATGATCTTGGAGCCCAGGAAAATAAAATCTGTCACTACCTCCATTTCTTCCCCATCTATTTGCCAGGAATTGAGAGGGCCAGATGCGATGATCTTGGTTTTTTTAATTTTAAGTTTCAAGCCAACTTTTGCACTCTCCTTCTTCACCCACAACAAGAGGCTCTTTAATTCCTCTTCACTTTCTGCCATTAGAGTGGTATCATCTGCATATCTTAGGTTGTTGATATTTCTCCTGGCAATCTTAATTCCAACTTTGATTCATCTAGCCATGCATTTCTCATGA
This sequence comes from Vipera berus, assembly GCF_964194415.1. Taxonomy (NCBI): domain Eukaryota; kingdom Metazoa; phylum Chordata; class Lepidosauria; order Squamata; family Viperidae; genus Vipera; species Vipera berus. Next base: position 51,043 of record NW_027673517.1, read on the forward strand.
TGTGCTCTGCATATAAGTTAAATAGGCAGGGCGACAGTATACAGCCTTGCCGGACACCTTTCCCAATTTTGAACCAATCAGTGGCTCCGTGTCTAGTTCTCACTGTTGTTTCTTAACCCACATAAAGGTTTTTCAAGAGACAAATAAGATGGTCTGGTACTCCCATCTCTTTAAAAACTTGCCACAGTTTGTTGTGATCCACACAATCAAATGCTTTAGCATAGTCAATGAAGCAAAAGTAGATGTTTTTCTGGAACTCCCTAGCTTTCTCCATGATCCAACGTATGATGGCAATTTGATCTCTAGTTCCTCTGCCTCTTCGAAATGCTGCCTATACTTCTGGTAGTTCTTGGTCCACATACTGCTGGAGTCTAGCTTGTAGGATTTTAAGCATAACTTTAGTAGCATGAAATGAGTGCAATGGTGTGATAGTTTGAACATTCTTTGGCACTGCCTTTCTTTGGAATTGGAATGTAAACTGATCTTTTCCAATCCTGTGGCCACTGTGGAGTTTGCTGGTAAATTTGCTGGTAAATTGAGTGTAGCAGTTTTACTGTGTCGTCTTTTAAGATTTTGAATAGCTCAGCTGGAATAGTGTCACCTCCACTAATTTTGTTGTTGCTCAGCTTTCCTAAGGCCCACTTTACTTCACATTCTAGGATGTCTGGCTCAAGATCAGTGACCACCTCATTGTGATTATCAGGGACGTTAAGCTCATTCTTGTATAGTTCTTCTGTGTAATTTTTCCACCTCTTCTTAATCTCTTCTGCCTGTGTTAGGTCCCTGCCATTTAGGTCCTTTATCATGCCCATTTTTGCATGAAAAAATTCCCTTCATCTCTTCAATTTTCTTAGAAAATTTTCTCTGGAATTCTGCCTTCAATTGGGTGTATCTTTCTTTTTCCCCGCTTGCCTTTTGCTTCCCTCCTTTCCTCAGCTATTTGCAAAGCTTCCTCAAACAGCCATTTTGCTTTCTTGCATTTCTTTTTCTTTGGGATGGTTTTAGTTGTTACCTCTTGTACAATGTTGCAAGCCTCTGTCCATAGCACTTCAGGCACTCTGTTTATCAGATCTAATTCCTTAAATGTATTTGTCACCTCTACTGTATATTCATCAGGGATATGATTTAGTTCATACCTGAATGACCTAGTGCTTTTCCCTACTTTCTTCAATTTAAGCCTAAATTTTGCAACGAGAAGCTCATGGTCTGAGCCACAGTCATCTCCTGGTCTTGTTTTTAGTGACTGTATAGAGCTTTTCCATCTTGGACTGCAGAGCACATAGTCAATCTGATTTCTGTGTTGACCATCTGGTGATGTCCATGTGTAGAGCCGTCTCTTGGGTTGTTGGAAAAGAGTGTTTGCTATGACCATTGTATTCTCTTGACAAAAATCTGTCAGCCTGTCCCCTGCTTCATTTTGTACTCCAAGGCCTAACTAGCCTGTTATTCCAGTTATCTTTTGGCTTCCTACTTTAGCATTCCAATCCCCCATGATGATAAGGACATCATTTTTTGGTGTTAGTTCTATAAGGTGCTGTAAGGCATCATCGAAACAGACAATTTCATCCTCTTCAGCACCGGTGGTTGGGGCATTCCTTCTCCAGTGGATCATGTATTGTCAGAACTCTCTGCTATGACCTGCCCGTCTTGGGTAGCCCTGCACAGCATAGCTCATAGCTTCATTGAATTACGCAAGCCCCTTTGCCATGACAAGGCAGTAATCCATGAAGGGGTGGAGATGGTTACCAGCATGAAATTCCTGAGTTTCCTAAACTAACGAGTAGGCTGGCTTGGTCGCTCAACAGTGAGAAACTGGTGAAGCGAGCACAGCAGCACCTGCACTTTCTGCATCCATATGACCAAAGCTCATCTTCCTTCCTCTGTTCTGACCACTTTCTACAGGGGGACAATTGAGAGCATCCTGTCATGCAGCATCACAGTCTGGTTTGGAAGCATCACTGCTTCAGACAGGGAGGTGGTGCAGAGAGTGGTGAGGTTGGCCGAAAAGTTCATTGGCAGTTCCCTCCCTCCCATCCAGGAAATAGTACAGAAGTGTTGTTTGAACAGGGTCTGTAAGATTATCTGGGACACTACTCAACCTCTTAACAACCTGTTGTCCTTATTACCTTTTGGGAGGAGGTTTCTTGGCCCAACATGTGAAGTAGATGGGAAAGCACAGGTGGTACTTACCACCCAGATCGTAAATGAGTGGGAACTGGGACAGGTCAAAGGCAGAAAGCACTTCTCTTCCTACCACAGGCCAGAGCTCATTCATTAAATTGGAGAAGGTTTCTAACTCTTCCTTTGAGCTAGAATTAAAACAAACATCATTCAATATAACTTTATAAAATGCTATTGTTGTTATTGTTTTACATATCTATTTATGTTTGTATGAAATGAATTCTTTTTACAGCATTACTTGAATGATGCTGATCAGGAGTTGGAAAAATCTGTATGTTATACATGAAACTGTGCTACCATTTCAGTGGAAAACATTATAATATTCTTGAAACAAAGCACATTCGCAAAGGTGCTCTAACTGCAGACCTGTGCTTTGTATATCAACAGAAATGCCTGGTCAGTTAGATCTGCCATAACTAGATTCCATTGCCATAAAAGAGAGGTTGAATATGGTGAAAATGATGGGTCAAGAAAATATGATAGAGAAAATAATGACAATGTGAAGGTTAATCATATTGATCAGTTGCTCACAATACAATTACTCTATTTAATGACCATTCTCTAAAATTATAATATTACCTGTAAATGACCTCAAAAAGCTTGTTTGAGGGAGAGCCATATATTGATGAAATCTGATTTTTTCCTTTCCTAAAAGAATTTTTAAAAAGTTAGAAAAGAACAAGACAATCATGCT